>NC_050466.1:8228084-8250584 GCF_903995425.1 Onychomys torridus | reverse complement strand
CTAACATGTCAGAGTTGGACAAGACGAACAGAAGGAAAAGATTCCAAGAGACAGTGCAATAAGCAGAGAGCCACTTGTTTGCACACTCAGGAGTCCCATACAAACACTAACCTGGAAGTTGTAATATATACGCAGAGGACCTGGTGCAGACTTGTGAAGGCCCTGTGCATGTCCTCAGAAGCTTTTCAGTTTCACGAAGTCCTATCTGTTACTTGTTGATCTTAGTGCCTGTGTTAAAAGTTGTCTTAGTCAGGGTTTCTATTGCTGCAATGAAACACCAGGACCAAAAATCAACTTGGGGAACAAAGGGTTTATTTGGCTTACACTTCCACATCAGAGTTCATCATCAAAGGAAGTCAGGACAGGAACTCAAACAGGGCAAGAATCTGGAGGTAGGAGCTGATGCAGAGGCCAAGGAGGGGTGATGGTTACTGGCTTGCTCACCATGGCTTGCTCAGCCTGATTTCTTTTTATTTTATTTGACTTTTTTTTCATTTATTTTACATACCAACCACAGTTCCTTCTCCCTCCTCTCCTTCCATTTCCTCCCACTCACATCTACCCCCCTCTCCATGCACTCCTCCTCTGTATCCCTTCAGAAAGGGGCAGGCTTCCCATGGGCTTGAACAAGTTGTGGTAGGACCCAGTTCCTCCTCTTGCATCAAGACTGGGCAAGGTAATCCAGCATGGGGAACAGGCTTCCAAAAGCCAGCTAAGTGCCCAGCACAGGTTCTGATCTCACTGCTAGGAGCCTTACAAACAGACCAAACTACAAAACAGTCATACACATGTAGAGGGCCTAGGTCAATTCCATGCAGGATCCCTGACTGTTGAACCAGAGTCCATGTGCTCCCCCAGCTCAGGTCAGCTGTCTCTTCAGGTTCCTCCCTCATGAACTTGACCACCCTGGCTCTTATGATCACTCCTCCTTTTCTTCAGGAGGACTCCCAGATATCTGTGTAGCAGTGCTTGGCTGTGGATCTCTGCATCTGCTTCCATCAGTTACTGGGTAAAGGGTATCTTATGACAATTAGGCACCCTTTCCACTATTGCTGAGAGACTTAGCTGGGGTCATCCTTGTGGATTCCTGGGAGTTTCCCTGGCACCAGGTTCTCCCTAACCCCGAAATGCTCCCCTCCCTATCAAGATGTATTTCTTTACTCTCGCTCTCAGTCCTGCCCTCAACCTGCTCCCTTAAGTTTCCATCCCTGCATCTCCTCCCACCCCCAGTTTACCCAGGAGATCTCTTCTATTTCCACCTCCCAAGAAAATAAATGCATCCCTCTTTGGGCCTTCTTTGTTGTCTAGCCTCTCTGAGGCTGTGGATTGCAGTTCGATTATCCTATACTTTACTCCTAATATCCACTTATGAGTGAGTACATACCATGTTTGCTGGGTCTTGAGGTATATTGATTTCCATTTTTCTGAAAAACCACCATATTGATATCCAAAGTGGCTGTACTAGTTTGCACTCCCACCAGCAGTGGGGAAGTGTTTTGCTTACTCTACCTCCTCTCCAGCATAAGCTGTCATCAGTGTTTTTGATTTTAGCCATTCTAACAGGTGTAAGATGGTATCTCAAAGTCATTTGGATTTGCATTTCCTTGATGACTAAAGATGTTGAACAATTCTTTAAATTTAGTTAGGCCATTTGAAATTTTGTTGAGAATGCTCTGTTTAGATCTGTACCCAATTTTTAAATTGGATTATTTGGTATTTTGAAGTCTAGTTTCTTGAGTTCCTTATGTATTTGGGAGACCAGCCGTCTGTCATATGTGGGGTTGGTGAAGATATATTCCATCCTGTAGGCTGCCATTTTGTCTTATTAACCATGTCCTTTGCCTTACAGAAGCTTTTCAGTTTCAGGAGGTTTCATTTTTAATTGTCAATCTCAGTGTCTGTGCTACTGGTGTTATATTCAGGAAGTAGTCTCCTGATCCAATGTGTTAAAGACTAGGTCCCACTTTCTCTTCAATCAGGTTCAGTGTAACTGGATTTATGTTGAGGACTTTGATCCACTTGGACTTGAGTTTTGTGCAGGGCAATGGATATGGATCTATTTGCATTCTTCTACATGTCCACATCCAGTTATTCCAGTACCATTTGTTGAAGATGCTTTCTTTTTTTTTTCATTGAATAATTTTGACTTCTTTATCAAAAATCAGGTGTTTATAGGTATATGGATTTCTATCACGGTCTTCGATTCAATTCCTTGTGTCTGTTTTTATGCTAGTACCAAGCTATTTTTATTACTACAGGGATTGTGATGCCTCCAAAAGTTCCTTTATTGTACAGGATTGTTTCAGCTATAATAGATTTTTTTTGTTTTTCCATATGAAGTTGAGTATTGTTCTTTTGAGGTCTGTGAAGAATTGTGTTGGTATTTTGATGGGGATTTCATTGAATCTGTAGATTGTTTTTGATAAGAATGCCACTTTCACTATGTTAATCCTACCAATTCATGAGCATGGGCGATCTTTCCATTTTCTGATATCTTCTCCAATTTCTTTCTTCAAAGACTTAAAGTTCTTGTCATACAGGTCTTTCACTTGTTTGGTTAGAGTTATCTCAAGATATTTCATATTATTTGTGGCTATTATAAAGGGGTTTGTTTCCCTGATTTCTTTCTCAGTCCATTTATCATTTCTATATAGCAAGGTTACTGATTTTTTTTTTTTTAGTTAGTCTTGTATCCATCCCATCACAGAAGGTGTTTATCGGCTGTAGGAGATCCTTGGTAGAATTTTTGGGGTCACTTTTGTATACAATTATATCATCTGCAAATATTGAAAGTTCGACTCTTCCTTTCTAATTTGTATCCTCTTAATCTCCTTTAGTTGTCTTATTTCTCTAGCTAGAACTTTGAGTAATATATTAAATAGATATGGAAAGAGTGAACAGCCTGGTCTTGTTCCTGATTTTAGTGAATTGTTTTGAGTTTCTCTCCATTTAATTTGATGTAGGCTGTAGGCTTGATGTATATAGCTTTTCTTATGTTTAGGTATATGTTCCTTGTATCCTTGATATCTCCAAGACCTTTATCATGAAGGGGTGTTGGATTTTATCAAAGGCCTTTTCAGCATCTAATGAGATGATTATGTGGATATTTTTTCTTTCAGTTTGTTTATATGGTGGATTAATTGACAGACTTTCATAGGTTGAACCATCCCTGTATCTCTGGGATAAAGACTACTTGATCATGGTGGATGATTTCTTTTTATGTGTTCTTGAATTTGATTTGCCGGTATTTTATTGAATATTTTTGCATCAGTGCTCATACCAGAGATTGGTCTGTAATTCTCTTTCTTTGCTCCATCTTTGTGTGGTTTGGGTATCAGGGTAACTGTAGCCTCATAAAAAGAATTTGGTAATGGTTCTTCTGTTCCTATTGTGTCAAACAATTTGAGGAGTATTGGTATTAGCTCTTCTTTGAAATTCTTGTAGAATTGTGTCCTAAAATTGTGTGGTCCTGGGCATTTTTTAGTTGGGAGATTTTTTAATGTCTGCTTCTATTTCCTTAGGGGTTATAGGTCTATTTAAATTATTTATCTGGTCTTGATTTAGTTTTGTTACATGGTACCTATCAAGAAAATTGTCCATTTCTTTTAGATTTTCCAATTTTGTGGAGTACAGATTTTTGAAGTATAATCTAATGATTCTCTGGATTTCCTCAGTGTCTGTTATGCTCCCCTTCTCATTTTTGATTTTGTTAATTTGCATACTATCTCTCTGCCTTTTGGTTAGTTTGGATAAGGGTTCTTCTATTTTGTGGATTTTCTCAAAGTACCAACTCTTTGTTTCATTGGTTCTTGTATTGTTCTCTTTGTTTCTATTTTGTTGATTTCAGCCTTGAGTTTGATTATTTCCTGCCATCTACTCCTCCTAGGTGACTTTGCTTCTTTTTTGTTCTAGAGCTTTCAAGTGTGCTGTTAAGTCACTAGTGTGAGATTTCTTCAAATTCCTTATGTATTCATTTAACGCTATGAACTTTCCTCTTAGCACTGCTTTCATTGTGTCCCATAAGTTTGGATATGTTGTGCATTCATTTTCATTGAAATCTAGGAAGTCTTTAATTTCTTTCTTTGTTTCTTCCTTGACACAGTGGTAATTCAGTTGAGAGTTATTCAGTTTTCATGAGTTTGTAGGCTTTCTGTAGTTTGTGTTGTTGTCGAATTCTAACTTTAACCCATGGTGATCCAATAAGATATAAGGGATCATTCCATTTCTTTTGTATCTGTTGACATTTGCTTTGTGACCTAGCATGTGGTCAATTTTAGGGAAGGTTCCATTAGGTGCTGAGAAGGTGTACTCTTCTGTGTTTGGTTGAAATGTTCTGTGGATGTCTATTAAGTCCATTTGAGTCATAACTTCTGTTAGCTCCCGTATTTCTCTGTTAATTTCTGTCTGACAGACCTGCCCATTGGTGAGAGTGGAGTGTTGAAATCTCCCACTACTAATGTGTGGGGTTTGGTGTGTGATTTAAGCTTTAGAAATGTTTCTTTTACAAATGCAGGTACCCTTGTATTTGGGGCATAAATGTTCAGAATTAAGACTTCATCTTCATGGATTTCTCCTTTGATGAATATAAAATGTCTTTCTCCATCTCTGTTGATTAATTTTAGCTTGAAGTCTACTTTGTTAGATATTAGGATAGCTATACCAGCTTGGTTCTTGGGTTCATTTGATTGGAAAGTTTTTTTTCCCAACCCTTTACTCTGAGGTAGTATCTGTCCTTGAAGTTGAGGTGTGTTTCTTGTATGCAGCAGAAGGATAGATCCTGTTTTCATATCCATTCTGTTATCTTATATCTTTTTATAGGTGAATTGAGTCCATTGATATTAAGGGATATTAATTACCAGTGATTGTCAGTTTCTGTTATTTTCAGTTTTGTTGGTGGTAGTGGTAGTGTGTGTGTGTGTTTCCACTTTTGGGGTTTTGCTGGTGTGAGATATCTGTTGCCTCTGTTTCATGAGTGCAGCCAACTTTCTTGGGATGGAGTTTTCCTTTCAGTACTTTCTTTAGGGCTGGATTTGTGGATAGGTATTGTTTAAATCTGGTTTTGTCATGGAATATCTGGTTTTCTCCATCTATGGTAACTGAAAGGTTTGCTGGCTATAGTAGTCCGGGCTGGCATTCATTGTCTCTTAGTGTCTGCAATACATCTGTCTAGGCCCTTCTGGCTTTTAGATTCTCCATTGAGAAATCAGGTATAATTCTGATATGTCTGCCTTTATAGGTTAATTTGGCCTTTTTCCTTTACAGCTCTTAACATTCTTACTTTATTCTTTATGTTAGAGTTTTGATTATTATGTGATGAGGGGACTTTATTTTCTGGTACAGTTTAGTGTTCTGTAAGCCTCTTTGACTGTCACAGGCATGTCCTTCTTTAGGTTGGGGAAGTTTTTTCTATGATTTTGTTGAATATATTTTCTGAGCCTTTGAGCTGGAATTCTCCTTCTTCTATCCCCATTATTCTTAGGTTTGGGCTTTGTATAATGTCCCAGATTTCTTGGATGTTTTGTGCTAAAAATTTTTTGGATTTAACATTTTCTTTGATCAATTAATCTATTTCCTCTATCATTTCTTGAATGCCTGTGATTCTCTCTTCCATCTCTTATATTCTGTTGGTTATGCTTGCATCCGTGGCTCTTGTTTGTTTACTCAGATTTTCCATTTCGGATTCACTTGGTTTGTGTTTTCTTTATTGCCTCTATTTCAGTTTTCAAGTCTTAAATTGATTCCTTCACCTGTTTGATTGGTTTTTTCCTGGCTTTCTTTTAGGTATTTATTGATTCCTTCCAATTTTCTGTTTGTCTTTTCCTCAATTTCTTTATGGGAATTTTTCATTTCCTCTTTAAGGGTCTCTATCACCTTTATAAAGTTATTTTTAAGGTCATTTTCTTCTGCTTCATCTGAGTTGGTATGTTCAGGTCTTGCTGTTGTGGAATGTATTCTTACATAGGGATTTACTCATCTGTTCTTCAAACTGGCATAAGTGGCACTTGTGCCTATAAGGGCTGGTGTACTTCTAATTGGTGTGGGTGGCGATTGTTCCTCTAGGGTCTGCTGATGGAGGAGAGGCTGTCCAGTGAAAGATGCTGGCATAGGTGTGGTTGGACAGTGGAGTGGATCTTGTGGGAACAGTGTCCACTGGGTGGCAGAGGTGGTGGTAAAGCCTGACCATAGGTTTCTCACCTGGTGGCTGGCTGCTGGGGCCTGTAGCAGAGCAATGGGGTTCCACCAGAGTTGGGGGCAGGGCCCAGCTGCCTTGGTGGGTTGAGATGGGAGGGAGATGGGCACAGGATGTGCCCTAGGGTGCAGGGCTTAGAGATTGGGGCAGTTTAGCTGGGAGATCTGGGACTCACCTGATCTTCCAACTGGTGTAGCTGTTCCTTGTTCCTCTAGAGGTTGCTGATGTTGTGGGGGACAGTTGGCAGGGGGAGGATGATGGGCTTGGTGGGCTTGGACTGCAAAGTGGGTCTTTCAGGTCACAGGGTCCAATGGGTGGCAGTGATGGTGGTGCAGCCTGCCTGAAGGTCTCCTACCTGTTGGAAGGCTGCTTGTCTGAGATGGGATGCAGAGGGGCATCAGATGTGCCTTGGGACTTAGGGCCTGGAGGTTGGGGCAGTTCAGATGGGAGAGCAGTCACTTGCCTGTTCTTCCAACTGGTGTTGGTGGCGCTTGTTTCTATAAGGGGCTGCAGATGCTGCAGGAGAGGGCTTTCCACTGGAAGGATGCTGGGGTAGGTGTGGGTGGGCAGTGGAGTGTGTTCTGTGAGAAGAGAGTTCAGTTGGTGGCAGCATTGATGGTGGGTGTCCACAGGTCTCTCACCTCCTGGCCAGCTCTAAAATCATATTTTCAATGTTAAAGGGCCTCCCAAATGTGAAGCAGAATAAGCACAGAAAAGATCAAATTGAGAAACACATAATTAAAAATTCAGAATCATAACAAGAAATGCTGAACAACTTTTGGCAAGTAGGAGGTTAAGTTAATGATTAATGGAAATAAAAATATCTAATTATACATAACATTAGAAAGGCTAATTACTAGAAGACAGTGTCTCAAGGTTTTGAAAGAACTTTTTTTTTTTCAGTATAGTATTTTATACTTCGGAAAATTATTCCTATATCATGATTGGAAACCAAATAAAGATTTTTTTAAGACAGGCAAGGATTGAAGAGACTTGAAACAACACACATTTGTTAAAAAAAATGTAAAGATAACTTTAGAATGTGATTTACCCAAACCAAAAATATAATGAATCCAAGCATGGAGAAAAATAAGGACCACTTGAGATTCAAGAAACCCCACAATGAAAAAAAAAAATTCCAGAGTGACAATTTTACAGATAGTCTCTAATACAACAGGTTGATATTAAACATAGACATTTGGGAGATCTATGATGAATTTCCTTAATTATGTAGATTCATTTTGACAAAATGTATGATTTTGAAATGGATAATCTTGGTGATTAGGTAAAAACACCTACTTCATTTATCAACAGTTTGAAAAGTGATGGGCAGTTAAAAAACTCAGAGTATAAAAATTAAAAAAGAATATGTTCGCCGGGCGGTGGTGGCGCATGCCTTTAATCCCAGCACTTGGGAGGCAGAGCCAGGCGGATCTTTGTGAGTTCGAGGCCAGCCCGGGCAACCAAGAGAATTCTAGGAAAGGCACAAAGCTACATAGAGAAACCCTGTCTCGAAACCCTCCCCACAAAAAAAAAAAAAATGTTCAAAGTAATAAAATAAAATGTGATATAATTTGAGGGCTTTTGAGGAGGAGAAGGAAGCTATAAAACTGTTTTAGCAAATTCTCAAATATTCTCTTACATACAATATTTGGAACTAATGTCCAGAAGACACAGACAAACTACATCTCTAAAGACTGACACTTTTTTTGCCACACAATGCATTTAACATTAAAGCCAAGTTGCATACAAGTTAACCATTGAAGGTACAGAAGAAATGCTAAGATCATACACTGAACTGGACATAGTGACACAGCCATATACACTCAGTTCTTGGGATGATGAGGTGGGAGGATCATCAAAAGAAGTAAGAGGATCAGAACAATGTCTCTGGAGCAGGGGTGAGGTGCACTAGACACTGCTTGAGGAAAACAATAATAAAAAGACATATACTGATTGAACGCTATAACTATAACCACCTTGTCAATCAAAGCATGGAAATATTGGATAATTTTATGTGGTAGATATATAGCAGATAAGAGATCTTTATTTTAGCTTTATTTTATAATATAGATATAGATATTAAAAACTCAGTCATTTTAAAGAGTTATGAAAATTCTGAACACTTACACATGTTGATTATGGACATTTAAAGGTAGAAATTACTCTGTAATATTCAACCCATGAACTCATTAGTGACAAGTAGAATGGGAACCATGCTTCACCTCACCTCAATCTGCTCCCATGGTGCTTTACCTCAATCATAGTCTTTGCCCGCTCTCAGGTATCCTAGTGCTTTTGTCTGAAAGGATAATACACAGAGCACCAGAAATGACATAGACAGGACAAAAGGTTCCAGATCTTCCAGGAAAGTTGGATACCCATGAGTCTAACCCATCCAATAATTATTTCATTCTTACCTTCTACAGCTTCCCTGTTAGACAGATGATCAGTTGGCACATGAAAAACAGTTGGCTTCTGTTGCCAGTAATCGCCACAAAATAACTCCACTCACCACTCTACATAGCTGCAAGTTCTGTGTCAGCAGATTCCACCAACCAAGGATCTAAAACGTTCAGGAAAATTTTAATTAATTAACCAATTAAGTTTCATCTGTGCTGAAAATGTAAAGACTTTTTCTGTTATCATTATTTCCTGGATAATATAATGTAACCAACATTGATGTAGCTTCTACATTGTATTAGTTATGTTAGACATGTAAGTTTATAGGTGTTTGTAGGATCAATATAAATACTACACTATTTTTATGAGATTCAAACACTCATAGATTTTTGTATCACTAGGGTGCCTTGAAATCAGTCCCTCAGACATACCAAGACACAATTATGTCTCATGCTGAAAGACACAATGCATTTATTGATATTAGAACAATCAGTGTCCTTTAACTTACATGAAAATGTGGTTTTGGCATCGTCCAACTGCATAAATAGCCAGCCATGGATAGCAAACTTTGGCACCTGATACTGACCTGGGCTAGTTTTTGTCAGGGTCTTCACATCTTTGAATTCTTTCTCTGGAACAGTCCACTATGGTCTCAGGCACTGGTCTCATCACTCACTTTGTGTCCACTGTCAATAAGAGCCTATTCTGTAGCTTTAAACTCATAACATCTAAATTTCTATTTTGTCTATTTGACAGCTTGGCATAGTTTCAGGTTTGGAGGACCCTGTCAGCCATAAACCCAGCCACTCTGTATCCAAAATGCATAGATTAACTTCCTTTGAAAACTCAAACGTGTGGCAGGCTCTAGTGTTTGAACACTTGATTTCCAACCTCTAGTACACTTTGGAGAGTTTAAACCCTTTAGGACACAGGCATAGATGAAGGATGTGGGTTCAATGGGAGGGAATCTTAGATATTATACTCTGGCCCTGCCTCTGGCCAGATGGTTGTCTCTGCTTCCTGGCTGCTGCCCATGGTGTTCCTGCAACCAGCAGAGCCATAAGTTATTCCAACTGCTGTTCCTGATCCACCGTGATGGACAGAAATCTCTCTCAGACCCTGAGCCAAGACAAATACTTGCTCCATTAGTTTCTTTCTTATCAGATATTTGCTCATAGTAAAGAGAAAAGTAATGAACACATACATAAAAGGAACAAGAACAAGTTCACACGGACAAGCCTGACCAAGCATAGACTGAGAAGCTGAGCCTGCTGAGCAGTCTCCAGGGACCATGGCTACACCCATATAATATTACATTCCCTGAAAGACAGACTCTGCCCTACTTATTCTATGACTCACTCAGCTCCTCTTTACCTCTTGAAATTAACTCAAGAAAAAGAGTCCTCTCAGCAAAACCAAGTTTTGCCTGCTTCTTTATATGTGGCCTTCTTATTTCACTATTTGAGAGCTCTGCTTCAGAAGCACAGAACAGCTCAAGGGTCTTTTTTCTCCATTTTATATTGTGTGTCTTCTTAAAATTGTATCTTGGCTAGAGCTATTCTTTTTCCCTTGGTGGTTTCATAACTCACAAGAATAACTACAATGCCTTGGAAGATCAACAAGAGTGCCCCAGGGTAGGTAAAACAAGTATCATATATAATAAACATGCTTGCTGGCTCTGGAACAGGAGCCTCAGGAAGACAGTCCAACATTCTGTGTGGGTTGTAAACCAATGGGAACAACAGGGAAAGGCATACTATTACTTCAGGGTGACCTCACCACCAATGGGTATATTAGGGCAACCATAAGGGATCTCTGAAAATGGCCATGACTTTGAGTATGAAGTGAGCTAGTAGATGTCCTTAGTGCTCTGAACACCTCACTAATCTAACCTTATTCAAGTTTCATGTCCAAATCTAAACATTTGGCCTCCTAGATCTTAGCTTAGTTTATCTGTTGCCTGAGGCAACAACTCTCTGTTGCCAATAGCAAGTCCAGGAAAATAGAGGAAAGAAAGGAAGGACACTAAGGTAGAGAAGGCAGTAGAAAAATAACACAGGACATGTTTTTAAGATAGCCACTGCTTTGTAATGAGTAAGTGCCTGGTACTTTGAAACATCTTCAGAAAGGATATATGAACTATTATACTTCAGAACAGTCTATAATGTCAGGAGACAGAATGTTTTTCCTGGCTTTGTGTGGTGTTGATTTCCTGTAGTGGGTGAGCTAATCCTCAGGATTGAGACACAGGGTCCTGCAGTTGCCAAGGATGTTGGGTGACCTGAAAGTTCAAGCCAGCCTTCCCATTCTTCTCAGTCAATTGCCCAGTGCCTAAAGTTACCATAATTTTTGGAGGGTAACAGGCTACCAGATAGCTATAACTTTGTTTTGAAGGCAATGTAGTCCCTGCCACAGGTACTGAAGTCTACCAGTGTGTACTGAAAGCAATTAGAGACAACATATAATTAAATCAATATACTTGGGTTCCAATAAAAAGTTTTTATTTATACAAATATAGCTGGCAGTATATGGTCGATAGGTCATACTTTGCCTACTTCCATCCTAAGCTAAAGGAAACTGCTTTGAACAAAGACAGACTCCTTCCCAGGGATGTGTATTCACGATCTGATTGACAGGCAATGAGTGAACAAAAGGCTCACTCTGCTCCCTTAATTTAAGGTGTTTCTGAAGGACTCCAGCTATGGCTGAAGAATTTGTTCTGAGTATGTTGGACAGTAAAGTTTCCCCTATACCCAATCTGACAATCAGGCTTTTTTCCCTCCCCTTTAAGAACTGGTTTGATCAAACACCTTCGTAAATCTCCTGTATGTACATCTCTTTCTTAGGCTCTGTGTCTTGCGTAAACCTATACTAAGAACCCAGGGATTGGTTGCTCTTACAAAGTTCTGGAAACAAAGAATTATCAGCAAGTGTCAAAGATTCTCACTGAGGTTAGTTTGATCCCTTGAAGCTTCTAGCCAAAGCTTCTAAGCACTAGGAACTCATTACATTGAAGGTTGGGAGAATTCTCAGAGATGAAAGCATAGTAGAGCTGACAAACCTACTCATCAGTGAAATTCCCTGCCACTACTGTGGCAGGAGTTGGCTTTCAATACTCGCTTTATTAGGTAAAGTCCACATTAGCTCCAGCTGTCATGAGACAACTCCAAGAACCCACTTTTAACAAAGTAGAGAACCAAGTTTGAAGAGTGTGACCAGAGGCAGAGAAATATTCTTATGTGAAATCAACTACTGTTTTTCATCACAAAATTTAGGAAATAATATTTCCAGTAAGTGCCTTCTATAACACAAGGGTGTTATAGACTATTATATTAACTAGGCAAAGATGTATTACATTTGTTTATGCTACAAAATATTACTTTAACTGTGTAAAGATGTGTTACTTTTGTTTATGTTGCATTTGTTTAATGATGTAAGGATGTGTATTTAATTATGTAAAGATGTGTTTCATCTGTTTCATCTTGTCTGCCTAAGGTACCTGATTGGTCTAATAAAGAGCTGATGGCCAATAGCTAGGTAGGAGAAAAGATAGGCAGAACTGACAGGGAGAGAGAAGAAGGAAAAGGAGAGAATAAAGGAGACACCCAGGGCTAGAAGTCAGGCAGACATCAGCTGCCCACACATAGAGACATCAGGAAAGTAAAAAAAAAAAGTAAAAAGCTCTGAGGCAAAAGATGAAGAGAAACAGATTAATTTTAGTTAAAAGAGCTAGCCAGAAACATGTTTAAATTAGGACAAGCATTGCAAGGAGATGCCAGCATCTTAGTTTTATGTCCCCAGAATCAAGCTTAGAAACAGTAATCTAAGGGCAAATAGTGTATTTCATAGGTGATCCTAAGAAACACCAGTAGAGTAGTGGAGGAAGAGAGACAGGGCTGACTGGACAGCCATCTAAGAATGTGTTACCCATCTACTTATTACTGTGAGTGACTGAAGAACAATCCTCCCCAACTCTAGGGGCAGTGTAGGACATACCTCCCTTATTCTTTTAAAAATGAGCAGAAGAGCCTGATTGTTCATTTCAGTTCTCATGAGTCATTGGTAGAAAGCTAACCACAGGGGGTGGGGGGGGTTTACTTCAAAATTTACTTTAAACCTATGGCAGGCATGGGCAGAGCAGTCTTCTATCACAAGATAAAGCATCAAGCACAGAAACATAGATGCTAGAAGTTGGTAGATGTGTTAGACTTCCATTGCAGTGATAATATATGTGAAAATCCAACTTATGAAAGGAAGGATTTATTTGGGGACATAGTTTCAGAGGCTTCAGGCCATGGTTAGCTATTTTAGGCCTTTCAAAGATTTGTGTATAAGAACCCATTGCTGACTATACAATACACTTTGATCACAGAACATGGAAAAATCAATAGAATTTATCTGCAAATATCCTCCTTGTGGCTAGCTTGCATAGTACTGTAAGGAGCTTTGTAGGCTACTGGGAGAGGAAGGTCAACATTGTTTTTCTAGTTTCTTTCCATTGCTGTGATAACACACTCTGACCAAAAGTAACTTAGAGGAGGAAAGGATTTACTTCTCTTACACTCTAGGTACATCAATGGGAGAAGTCATGGAAAAACTTCAAGGTAGGAGCTTGAAGCAGACACTGTGGGTGAAGCACTGCTTGCTGGCTAATTCAGGAATGCTTAGCTTATTTATACAAGTCAGGAGCATCTTTCCAGGGAATAGTGCCTCCTAAAGGGGGCTTGGCCCTTCTATATCAATTAACAAGTTGATCCCCCAGAGACATACTTTCAAGCTAATGTTATTTGGGAACTTCCTCAACTGAGACTGCATCAAGTTGTTAGTCAAGCTAAATAGCACAACAGTCCTCCATAGCTGTTAACCAAGTAGCCTACAGTAATGAACAACATAGCAAGATATGCCCACTGGTGTAATAACACAGGAAATGCTTTAGAGATACAAACAGTTTTCTATTTGTACTTATGAAATGTTCCAAAGGAAGAAATTCATGTTTTCTACTGTGAACCTGGCTGTAGTGGTTTTAGTAAGAATGGTTCCCATGGGCTCACGTATTTGAATATTTGGTCCCAAGTTGGTAGAACTTTTTGAAAAGTATAGGATAGGTGGGACAAACAGAAAAGAGAGGCTGGGAGGCTGAAGTCTGGAAGAGATGCCAGCCTGCCATCCAGGGAGCAACATGTAAAGGCAACAAAGCCATGGAAAACGTGGTGACATATAGATTAACAGAAATGGGCTGAGTATAAGTGTCAGAGCTAGATAATGGTAGGCCTGAGCTAATGGCCGAGCAGTTTAAATAATATAAGCATCTGTGTGTTTATTTTATAAGTGGGCTACAGGACTGCTGGGGCTTGGCAGGACCCTGAGAGAAACTCTGTAGCTACAGAGAAGGATTAGGATGTGTGGCATTGTTGGAGAGGTGTGTCACTGTAGGTGGGCTTTAAGCCTCCAGAAGCCCATGCTATATCCCTAGTTAGTTTTCTCTGCTTCCTACTAGTGGTGTCTTGAGATACTAATTCCTCCACCTAAGTCCTAACCCCTGATGGCCCTTTAATGCAGGACCTAATTAATGGATTACTACATCAGAACCCTTAAGAATCAAATCATCACTGCCTGAAAATCAAGCCTTCCACATATGAGCTTTTCAGAAAGACACTTCAGTATCTAAATCACAGTAGCATTTAAATAAGGATGTACTAAAGTTAACTGGGGATAGAATACTTTCAAGGAGCCACCAATAGTATCTGCTGCTACTGAATAAATTTGGGAACTGTGTTGATTTTCAGTTTCCATTAGTAGAGTTTAAAATATTTTTTCCTTGTTTCTGAGGAACCTCTGAATTTCACTTTTTTGTGTGAGTCCCTTCACTTAAGTGTGGGAGTGACACATGACTTTCTTTCAACCAACATAATATGACAAAGGTGATGGGGAGGCCACTTCCACAATTAGGGCACATATCATCGTGACTTCTGTCATCCTAGCAGATTCTCGCCTTTCCTGATTTTAATGAGATTAAGCTACAGGCCCTCTTGTTAGTGTGAAAAAGCTCAGAGGTGTTGGATTGTGATGCCCAGAAAATGTGAGATTCATTTCAGCAGCAGGAAGGATTCTAAAATGTTACTATGAAGTGCCAAGGTATTCTAGTGGACAACCAGTTGAAATATTTCATAAAAGAACATCCAATGAAAATTTGTGATACACATGTTAGAAACCATTAAACAGTAATAAAGAAGAAACATGTTATCATAAATCATTGTACATGCTAAGACCTTAGTACATTGTTTTAAGTTGCTTCTTTCTTTCTTTCCTTTTTATTTTTTATTTTTTTTGAGAAAAGGTTTCACTATGTATTTCTGGCTAGACTAGAACTTGCTAGGAAGACCACCCTGGCCTCAAAACTACAGAGACAGAGAGGCCTGTCTTTGCCTCCCAAGTTCTGTAGTTAAAGTCATTCATGAGTATTCCCAGCCCATGCTTTTTTCTGTAAGTAGTTTTATGATTATAATAATGACTATGGTTGGCTAGGAGTTAGATGAGAAATTAAATCCCATACCCTCCATAAGAAATACTGAAAAAGAGGAAGTGCAGCAGTATAGGTAAATTTTATATTTGCTTTCTGTTTCATAGGTACTCTCAAAGGGACAGAAGACAGAAGACTGCCACTAAACATGAACCAACCTCACAGACCTAAAAAGTGATGCCATGATGATATAAATTATTTTGTTTCCATTTTATGCATGTGCTAGTTAGCTTTATTATATTTTAACAAATACCCAAGATAACTATAAGAAAGAAAGATTTATTTGGGCTTACAATTCCAGGGGTCTCAATCCATGATCACTTGGCCCTGTTGTCTTTGTGCCTATACCAAGGTAACACATCACAGCAAGCAGTCCATTGGTTCATTGTAAATAAAGCCACTGGTATCATGGAGGCTGGAAAGCAAAGATAAAAAGAGTAAGACACCTTTGAGGGCATGCTTGCATTTACCTAAAATCCTCTGACAACCCTGCTAAACAGTACTGAGTGTCATGGGATGAAATCTAGGCAATATGAGAATCCAAAGAACAAGAATGCAGTGATAATACGACACACATACTAAAGGGTGAATCTTAGCTGCAGAAAGACGCTATATATTGGTGAAAACTATGAATGAATCTAGTTGTGTTATGGTTGATGTTTTTCTGTCTTTACTTACAGAATCTGGCAAAAATAAATATTTCATGCATCTAAAAGGGGAGAGAGAGAAAGAGGAAATCTCTCTATCAGCAAGCCATCCTTTTAATAGTAACCAAAGCATCTTTTCTTCTGTCCCTATAGTAGCAGATACATTTCTTCTTCATATTTCTGAGATTTAAGGTCCAGAATAGTTCTTTTGTGGCTACAGGAAGGAATTGAGAATTGCTGTCATCTATGGTCCACGCAAGAATAGTTACTGGATGGAGGGTGACCATTATAAACCTCTAAAACTACAGTTCAAAAGCCTGTTTATAAAGTGCCATTAAAATGGTAGTATTCCTTCTATAGTTGAAAGCATTGTCCTCGACTTTCTAAAGTAATCAAATAAATAGCTATAAAAACAAAATAAAAAAGAACTTACCAAGCATTTGAAACACAGAAATAGCACCATTGAAACAATTTGGGATAAAAACAATTGATAGGGAAATCACCCCCAGAACAATAGATTTTTCTGTGCATTCAACAACTGCCTAATAGTTATGTCCATCAACCTAAGAGGGAAAATACATACTACTGTAGAAACCTCTGAATGCACTTTACAATAGCAACAATTTCATATAAATGATACCTTATTTAAAAGATGGATTCTTAAAGCTGTGGCAGTTTTTTGAGTCATACTAATAGGCAGGGGAAGGGAAGGCTGCTTCAGTAATAGTGCTTTATGCTTCTGTGAAAACGCTACTCAATAGCCCACATGCTATTTCTCCTTTTACGTCATTCTTGATGCCCAAGCTGTGGTCCTGGGGAGAAAGGGAGCTTGAAATATTAAATGTAGCAATGAAATCAGAGGACCTCCACCAACAGGAGCCCCTCCTGACAATCTCACTAGTCAATTATCTACTTTTCAATTTTATTTTAATTTTATGTATATGGATATTCTGCCCAAACACGTGTCTGAGCACCACATGTATGAAGTACCTGTTGAAGCTAGGTGAGGCCATCAGACACCCTGGAACTGAACTTACAGATGGTAGTGAGCTGCCACATAGGTGCTGGAAATTGGAACCAGACCCTCTGAGGTTGTGGTCAGTGCTCTTCCCTAACTGAGCCATTTCTGCAGCCTGGATTTGTAAGTTTTTGTCAGCTTCACACATATATATAAGCTACTTCAGTCATTTCACCCCACTTTACCCTCATAACAACCCCACTCTTACTAAGCAAGCCTGTTTTTACTTTTGTTTGGGGTTTTTTTGTTGTTGGTGATATATATATATATAGTGTGTGTGTGTGTGTGTGTGTGTGTGTGTGTGTGTGTGTGTGTGTTGTCCATTGAGTTTAACTAGGGTTGCTTATGTGAGTATGGGTAGGACTTATTTATGGGAGCCTTGGTAAACTTACCAGTGACCATTCCACTGAAAGAAACGATTTCCCTCCCCAAGTAACCGTTAACTGGCAATAACCCCTAAGGAAGGGGTGGAGCCTTATAAGTCCCTCACCCCATTCTCAAAGTTGACAGACCCATCTTGTGCAGGTGGCCACAGCTGCTGTGAATTCATGAGTGTTATGTGCTGTATCCAGAAGACAACTTTCAGGGTACTCCTCCCAGCCTCTGGCTTATAATCTTCTACCCTCTCTTTTGTGATGGTCTCTCAACTGTTTTCTAAATCTGAACCATGCCCTTTATGAGGAAGAAATCATCTCCACTAGTGTGTTATTTAGATATATACTGTGCTAGTTAGTTGTTGCTGTGTTGTTATCTGGGAAGAAGGAATTTTAATGGATAAACTATCTCAGTCAGACTGGCCTGGGAGCAAGCCCATGGGGCATTTTCTTGACTGGTGTGGGAGGGCCAAGTCTAGTGTGAGCTGTTCAACCCCTGGGCAGGTGGTCCTGGGTTATATAAGAAAGCAGACTGGGGAGCAAGCCAGTAAGCAGCATGACTCCAGGTTATTGAGTTGAGTTGTTTTTTGGGAGTTGTAAGATGAAATACATCACTTCCTCCTCTAAGATGGTTTTGGTCATGGTGTTTATCGCAGCAACAGAAACCTAACTAATACATATAAGGACTGAACACTGAACACTAGATATGAAAAGTTGCTAATATAGGTTTCTTTTAAACATGTATAAATAGATTTACAAATGAAAAATGAGCAAAACCACAAAGTGACAAAATATAAATTCATAACATAGATAGTACAATTAAAGCAGAAGTGATATTTGCCACCTGATATTCACAGTGTAAACATGCATTCATTAATGAATTTGTTTATTCATTCAAACATTAGCTGGCACTTGTTGCTTCCAAAGGCATTTTCTTAGGAGGTGTAGCTACATCAATGAGCTAAATAAACTGTCCTACACTCATGGAGCTTATATTATATTAGAAAAAGAGTGATAGTCAATTAAGTAAGCAAAATACATAGTGTATAAGATGATGAGGAGTGCTAAATAAAAGAATTAAGGGAGAAAGAGATATTATTTGAGAAAAGGAGTAGTTTGTGACATATAACATGAGCATCAAATTTGGATAAAGTGTGCCAGGTATGGTGGCACACACCTGTAACCCCAATACTCAGAAAACTAAGGTAGAGGGATTTCAAGTTAAGGGCATGCCTGGGCTATGGAGTGAGACCTTGTCTCAAAAAACAATCAAACAAAAATCCTTAAACAAGGTGGAGTGAGTACTTGGTAACATGATGTAGGGTAAGAGTGACTTTTAAAACAGAAGGCTCTGGTCCTGTTTCTGTTTAGTTCAGCAAACTTTTCCAAGTGTATACATAAGTAACAGCTCAATTCTCTCACTTTTTCTTTTCAAACTACAGGTCATCCTTGATTGAAAATGATTTGATCTGGGGATCTCTGACTTTACAATGGTTCAAAAGCCTCCTGTACCCAATTGGAAACATACTTGGCATTTGGGTTTTTGAATTTGGATCTTTTCTCCAGGCTAGCAATATGCTTTCCTCTCTGGTGAGGTTAGGTTGGTACTGGCAGTGAGCCCCAGCTCCCAGGCAGACCTCTGGTCCTTAAGGGAAATAACTTGTACTCTAGTGGGAAGCTGAGACAGTGGTCTGAGAGTAATGAAAACTCCTTTGGTCTGTGTTATATATAAGATAGTTATTTTCCAAACACCATGACATGAGATCAATAAATCAGGCATCCCCATTGATATGAATGCAACTAGCAGTATTTGTGAAAATAATTGGAGAACATTTATAATATTTAAGAAGAATTTGGGCAAGCCAGGCATGGTGATGCATGCTTTTAGTCCCAGAACTTGGGAGGCAGTGGCAGGGAGCTATCTGTGAGTTCCAGGCCAGACAAGGCTACATAGTGAGACCCTGTCTCAAAAAAATTCAACTAAGATGAAATTGGGAGATAAGCTAGGTGTGTTGGCTAATGCCAAAACTACCAGAGCTTTGGAGACTGAGGATTAGAATTGCTGTGAGTTTCAGGCCAACCTGGGCTACATTGTGAGCTCCATGCCAGTCTGAGCTATAACATTAAAATTGGGAAAGAACTCGAAGATATTTTGCAAAGGATTTGGGCATAGTGAAAAATATAAATTCTTACCAGCTTATGGTCTAGATAAATGGATTGTGATTTTGAGCAAATTTCTTAAAAGCATCACTTGGAATAGTAGATTATGTTGATAGGGTCTCCTGATTAATATGAATTGCATAGAAATGCTCTAAGGTGTATTTCTTCATGCAGAATAATTTTAGATCACATAAAAAGTCTTTGATTTCAGTATGGACTTCATGATAATCTATGATGCAATCTCAGCATGATAATGTGTTTCTTAGAATACTATAATATAATACAATGTATTACATACATAGGGAATTTATATTATTCTATGTAGTAATAATATAAATTCCATATGTATAAAACTTTTATCTGGGCCAGTGAAATGGCTCAGTGTATAAAGAAAGGTACTTCCTGCCAAGCCAGGTATATATCCAGAGATCTGTCCTGGAAACCCACAATGTGGAAGGAGAGAAGCAGCTCCCATAAGTTGTTCTCTGATTTCCACATGAGCAGTTACAAGCACACACAATAAATACATATTGTCTATGAGCCTTCTGCTTACACTCTTACTGACATCATCTTCTCCTGCCTTCCAGAGTACATATACTAACACAAATCTAAGAGATACTACTGTCTGGAGCCTTATACAATTAACATATTGTTGATTAGCATCAAAGAATAACAAAAAGAACACTCAACTAACTCTAAGAATTCACATCTATATTTTCATATAGTGCCAGAAGACACATGGTACCAGCATATGAATTTTTAGAGGTAATGTAGCATTAGGGTAAAAAGCAGACTCCAGAAGCAGATTATATAGCTTGAAATCACAGCCCTATCCACTGCTTGCCAACTCTATGAAGCCCTTAACCTTCTGTATACCTTGACTTGCTAATTAGTAAAATGGATTAAATGATTTTACAAAAATATGTGGTCATGAGGATGAAGTAAATTAGGATTTGTAGATCATTTAGCATGATGTTTCACACATAGTAAGCCTTTTAGAACCAAATAAGTACAAATAAACAGATAAGTGAATGAATGATCTGTATGTTAGGAAAATTAGTACTGATTTCAAATTGTTAAGATACAACAATAGAAGGATTCACAAAAAGGTTTGATGCCTGCAATGATAACAAGGTCTTCTGTTTTCAATGTGTGGGATATTTTGGCTGTGCAGATCACATTTCTTTTTTTAGTAGAAAGCAATCAGTGCCTTAGAACTTTGTGGCATTATTTTCCCCCAAGATGAAGCATGAGTTTGCATGAAAAAGTAATATATATTCATGAAAATGCACTGATAGTCTGAGAAATCAACAACTACTTGACATTCCTGCAATGTCTTTTTCAGTATATCACAAAGTAGCTCAGAAAAGGAACTGCCTGTTGAATAAAACCTCCATAGATATTCAGAAGACTAAAGAGCCAAATGCCCTTCATTGTTTCCAGGATTCTTGCTTTACATATTATAAGCATGAGAGTGTATGCATTGGTGTGCTGCTAAAATGTTACTTCCAAGATCAAATACTTATTCCCTCAGTTTGGGGGAATGTTGAGAACTGACAGCTTTCTGTTATTAATCCATTCTAAAAATTACATTTGGGCAAAGAGCTATGCAAGGCCATAGTCTCTTCCTGTGGTGAAATGACCTTCAATGATAAATCTATCTGAATGTATAAAGATTTGACATGCTACCTTCAACTTATGAAAATTATTTTGGTTCATCTCAAGTCATCAGATCCCTTTAAGGTCAGTTGAATCATTTGTTGAACTTACTTCTCAATTCAATAGATTTGCTGTCTGTTCTTTCTTCCTTCATTCCCCCATTTTTGTTAATTCCCAAAGGACTTCCCATCAGACCTACATATAAATCTGTCTCAAGGTCTAATTCATGGGACTTGACCTGAAACATGTATTGAGTAGGGTATATGCTAACCGTCATATCAATTAAATTATAGACATTATAATTTTTGATTTATCTTATTCACAATGATATTTGCTGATACTATCTTTAAGTATTTACTTAACTTCTTCAATAATGTCATCTTCTGTTGGTCCCTATATCAGAATTCATCAAGGCCTCTAACCACACTCAGAATCAAAGAGTATAAACAATAGCCAAGTTTAGGATGGAAACAAGCATACTATATCTAAATAAATCTTTGATGAGTGAGATTACTTGGTCCTTATTATGATTGTTAAAGATCAGCTGAGTTAATATTGGATAAGATTGAATCATTAATACCCTCCTTTCACGAAGAACACCAAGAAGTTTAGCACATTCCAGAAACAGGGTGTTCTCTCTCTCTCTCTCTCTCTCTCTCTCTCTCTCTCTCTCTCTCTCTCTCTCTCTGTGTGTGTGTGTGTGTGTGTGCTGTTAAGACATGTTGTTTTTTACAGTTCCTCAAACTCATTCCTGGGTTGAGGATTTAGCTCAGTGGTAGAGCATTTGGGTAGCAAGCGCAAGGCCCTGGGTTCAATCCTCAGCTTAAAAAAAAAAAAAAAAAAAAACCTCATTCTTATAATTGCATATAAGGAAAGAAACAATAAGGGTAGTGAGGAAGGCTTGTAGAGCATGTTTTATTCGAAGATATCTTATGTTAATGCACAGTAAAGATTTTATTTTTCCATCAGAGGCTTAGAGGAAGTGGTATGCTTTGATCCTTCATGTGAGATAGCTAAAGTTTGGGACATAGATGATCTAGGCGATTTGTTCTTAGGAACTTCTAGGTTTCACAATGTCTTGGTAATATTGTCACATTTTTGAAGAAGGGTAATTCCAGTAGTAGTAATGGCTTGAAGACAGATACCCAGTATGATAAATAAGCTATGTGACCCCTTTTCTTGTGATTGTGACAGATGTAGCTAGTACGAATATGTTGAAAAGGCAGTATAAAAAGGTAAGTATGTTAGGAGATCAGATAGGGAAGAGTAAATAAAATATAAATTACAGTAGTATGCTATTTAGAAAGCTTATGCTTGCTATTTTGATGAATACCTGATGATTCTAAGAAACATAACCAATTGATGTTTTGAAGAAATGAAGATCTAAAGTATTATTCAGAGTCATGGATCTAGCAGGCAGTGGTGGTGCACATCTTTAGTCCCAGCACTCGGGAGGCAGCACCAGGCAGATCTCTGTGAGTTCAAGGCCAGCCTGGGTTACAGAGTAAGTTCCAAGAAAGGCGAAAAGC
>NC_050466.1:8143084-8225584 GCF_903995425.1 Onychomys torridus | reverse complement strand
TAAGGCATAAAAACCAGAAACTAGAAGCTTTGGGCCTGGTTAAGCTTTTAGGCTTTGGAGCAGTTCAGCTGAGACCCATTCGGATAAGGACACAGAGGCTTCCAGTCTGAGGAAACAGGATCAGCTGAGAAGTTGGCCAGGTAAGGTAGCTGTGGCTTGTTATGCTTCTCTGATCTTCCAGCATTCACCCCAATACCTGTCTCAGGTTTGATTTTATTAATAAGGACCTTTTAAGATTCCTGCTACAAGTCACACCTTGTGTAAAATCAAATCAAGAGACCTAGCTACTTCCTATTACTGTATTTTGGAATCTAGCCACTAGGATAGGAATCTAACAACTCCGAGACCACCATATATTGATCATCACACAGTGATAGTGGGAAATTTCAATACACTGCTCTCACTGATAGACAGGTCACCTAGACACAAACTAAACAGAGAATACTGGATGAAACAGACATTAGAAGCCAAATGGATTTAACAGATATTTACAAAACACTTCACACAAACACAAAAGAATATACCTTCTTCTCAGCACCTCATGGAATTTTCTCCAAAATTGACCACATACTCAGACATAAACCAAGTCTCAACAGAAAATTGAAATAGCTCACTGCATCTTATCAGACCACCACAGATTGAAGCTGAATATCAACAAACAGCAGAAAGTTTACAAACTCATGGAAACTGAACAACTCTCTACTGAATGAAAAAAATAGGTCAAGAAAGAAATAAAGGAAGGAATTAAAGACTTTCTAGAATTCAACAAAAAAGATATACAGCATACCCAAACTTATGGCACACAATGAAAGTGGTGTTAAGAGGTGCACTAAGTGCCTATATTTAATAAAAAGTGAAAAAGAAAAAGAAGAAAAGAAACAGAAGCGATATCATATTAGCAACTAACAACACACCTGAAAGTTCTAGAACAAAAAGAAGCAAGCACACCCAAGAAGAGTGGACAGCAGAAAATAATCAAAATGAGGGCTGAAATCAATAAAATAGAAATAAAGTAAGGAATAAATAAAGAGTTGCTTCTTTGATAAACCTTATCCAAACTAACTAAAAGACAGATAAAGAATATTCAAATTAACAAAATCAGAAGCAAAAAGGGAGACATAAAAGACACCAAGGAAATTCAGAGAATCATAAGGACATACTTTAAAAAAAAAAAAAAAAAAAAAAAAAAAAAAAAAAAAAAAAAACCTTGTGCCCCTCCAAATTGGAAAAGCTAAGATAGATGGATAATTTTCTTGATAGGTATCACTTGCCAAAGTTAAAACAAGATAAACAACTTAAAAAGAGCTGTAACCCCCAGTAAAATCAATGCAGCCATTAAAAGTTTCCTAACCAAAAAATGCAGAGACAGATGGTTTTAGGGATGAATTCTACCAGACGTTCAAAGAACAGTTAATACCAATACTCTTCAAATTATTCCACAAGATAGAAACATTGCCAAACTTATTTTATGAGGCCACATTTACCCTGATACCCAAACCACATAAAGATTCAACAAAGAAAGAGAATTATAGACCAGTTTCCTTATGAACACAGATGCAAATTATTCAGTAAAATACTTGCAAAGTGAATACAAGAACACATCAAAAAGATCTTCCACCATGATCAAGCAAGCTTCATCCCAGAGAAGCAGGGATGGTTTGATATACATAAAAATATGTGAATGTAATCCACATTGTAAACAAAACAAAAACACATGTTCATCTCATTATATGCAGAAAAGGATTTTGACAAAATCCAACACCCCTTCATGATAAAAGTCCTGGAGAGAGCCGGGCGGTAGTGCGCATGCCTGTATCCCAGCACTCTGGAGGCAGAGGCAGGGGGATCTATGTGAGTTCAAGGCCAGCCTTGGCTACCAAGTGTGTTCCAGGAAAGGCGCAAAGCTACACAGGGAAACCCTGTCTTGAAAAACCATTAAAAAAAAGTCCTGGAGAGATTAAAGATGCAAAGGACATACCTAAACATAATAAAAGGAATTTACAGCAAATCTATAGCTAACATCAAATTAAGTAGAGAAAAACCTCAAAGCAATTCCATTAAAATCAGGAACAAGACAAGGCTGTCCATTCTTTCCATATCTATTCAATATAGTATTTGAAGTTCTAGCTAGAGCAATGAGACCACTGAAGGAGATCAAGGGAAACAAAATGGAAAGAAGTCAAAGTATTGTTATTTGCAGATGATATGATACTTTACATAATTGACAAAGAATTTTGTCAGCAAACTCCTACAGCTGATAAACACTTCCAGTGAAGTGGCAGGATACAAGATTAACTCATAAAAATCAATAGCACTCCTAAATACAAATGACAAATAGACTGAGAAAAACATCAGGGGTAACTCTAACAAAGCAAGTAAAAGGCTTTTATGACAAAAACTTCAAGTCTTTGAAGAAAGAAATTGAAGTGGATATCAGAAAATGGAAATATATCCTATGTTCGTGTATAGGTAGGATTAACATAGTAAAAATGGCAATCTTACCAAAAGCATTCTGCAGATTCAATACAATCCCCATCAAAATCCCAGCACAATTATTCACAAGCCTTGAAAGAACAATATTCAACTTCATATGGAGAAATAAAAAATCCAGGATAGCCAAAAGAATCCTGTACAATAAGTGAAGAACAAACAAGGCTGTCCACTCTTTCCATATCTATTCAATATAGTACTTTAGTTGTCTTATTGCTCTAGCTAGAACTTATTTTAAAGAGATATCAAAGGGGTACAAACTGGAAAAGAAGAAGTCAAACTTTCAATATTTGCAGATGATATGATTATATACAAAACTGACCCCCAAAATTCTACAAGGGAAATTCTACAGCTAATAAACACCTTCAGTAATGTGGTGGAATACAAGATTAATTTAAAAGAAATCAGTAGGCGGCGGGCGTTGGTGCACACCTTTAATCTCAGCACTCAGGAGGCAGAGCCAGGTGGATCTCTATGAGTTTGAGGCCAGCCTGGGCTACCAAGTGAGTTCCAGGGAAGGCACAAAGTTACACAAAGAAACCCTGTCTATAAAAACCAAAAAAAAAAAAAAAATCAGTAGTCCTCCTATATACAAATAATAAATGGGCTGAGAAAGAAATCAGAGAAACAACACCCTTTATAATAGCCACAAATGATATAAAGTATCTTGGAGTAACTCTACCCAAACAAGTGAAAGATCTGTATGACAAGAACTTCAAGTCTTTGAAGAAAGAATTTGAAGAAGATATCAGAAGATGGGACAATCTCCCATGCTCATTGATTGGCAGGATTAACATAGTAAAAATGACAATCCTATCAAAAGTAATCTACAGATTCAAAGTAGTCCACATTCGAAATCACAACACAATTCTTTACAGATCTTGTAAAGACAATTATTGCCAGAGGTTTCTCCTGATGAATCTCTCCCAACTGTGGTCCCACACTTGCTAATAAACACACAGAGGCCAATACTAATTTCAAACTGTAAGGCCGATGGCTCAGGCTCATTATTAACTAGCTCTTACAACATAATTCAGGCCATTTCTAATAATCTATGTTTTGCCACATGGCTTCTTGGCATTACCTGTTCTCTCATATCTGGCTTCTACTGGTGGTGGTTTGCAGCTTCTCCTGACTCACCCTTCTTCATCTCTGTCTTTGGTTTGAATGTACTGCCTAAACTTATTCTGCCTTACAGTGGGCCAAACAGCTTTATTTAGTATCCAATGGGAGTCATACATATTTACAGCATACAGAAAGATATCCCACAGCAGACAATTCTCAACTTCATGTGGAAAAAAAAAATCTAGGAAAGTAAAAACAATCTTGAACAACAAAAGAACTGCTGGAGGTATCACTATCTGTGATGGTATTGTGTTCCCCAAAATATCATGTACCCTAATAAATTTATCTGGGGTCAGAGAACAGACAGCCACTAGATACAGAAGCTAGAAAATGGTGGTACTCACGCCTTTAATCCCAGCATTCTAGAGGCAGATTCCCATCTGTTCAAGGATACAGCCAAGCATAGTGAGTCACGCCTTTAATCCCAGAAAGCAAGCTTTAATCCCAGGGAGTGATGGCAGAAAGAGAAAGATATATAAGGTGTGACCAGAAACAAGAAGTGCCCCAGCCAGCAGGGTTTCAACGGGGGCAACCCACCTGTGGGAGCAAATGAAAGAGACAGGGGACACGAGGGACCACAGCAAGATTCTGATCAAGCTGCAATTTTTATTTTCCTCCGCAAGGCTTATATAGCATATGAGGGGAGGGGGCAGGAAGGAGAGAAGTGGAAGAGACGTGGAAGGGGTGCAGAATGTGGGAGACGTGCAGGTTGTGAAACTGCAAGATGTCGGCTAAGGTCACTCACTGGTCAGGGGCCATTTGTTCTGTTGCTAGGCTACCTGACCATGTAATGCTCTTTACATTTGGTTGTCATGGAACCTGACTGTGGCATGTCTTCTTATCTTTGGGAGCCTCCAGATAGTAAACAGGTGTTACTGCTCTGGGGAAGGGCAGTGGGCTTATGACTTGATCCCTGTCCTAGCTAGTACTTTTCCATGGTTCATGTTTGGTTCCTGACATCTTGGTCCTTGACAAAGAATCATTTAGCTGGTTAGGCTTTTAGGCTTTGGAGCAGCACAATTCACCTGAGAGCCATTGGGATGAGGACACAGAAGTTTGCAATCTGAGGAACTGGCGAGGTGAGGAAGCTGTGACTTGTTCTGTCTCTCTGATCTTCCAGCATACACCCCAACACCTGGCTCAGGTTTGATATTATTAATAAGACCTGTTAAGATTCGTGTTAAAAGTATCCCTGGTTTCAAGTTGTACTAAAGAGCTATAATAATAAAAACCACATAGTACTGGCATAGAAACAGACAGGTTGGTCAATGGAATGGAATTAAAGATCCAGAAATAAATCCACACACCAATGGACACCTGATTTTTGATAGACAGAAATGCACACTGGAAAAAATCCCAGCACCTTCAACAAATGGTGCTTGTCAAACTAAAGATCTGCTTATATTTATCAACCTGCATGAAACTCAAATCAAAGAGGATCAAAGACCTCAACATAAAACCAGATACATTGGACTCCATAGAAAAGAAAGGGGAGATTATCCTTGAACTCATTGGCACAGGAGTTAACTTTCTGAACAGAACATTGATAACCCAGGCACTAAGATAAACAATTCATAAATGGGACCTCATGAAACTGAAAAGCTTCTGTAAGGCAAAGGACACCATCAATCAGACAAATTGGCAGCCTGTAGAATGGGGAAAGATTTTTACCAACTCCACATCTGATAGAGGACTAATATTCAAAATATATAAAGAACTTAAGAAACTAGATATAAAAAAAACAAATAATAAAATTTAAAAATGAGGTACAGATCTAAACATAATTCTCAACAGAGGAATCTCAAATGGCTGAGAAACACTTAAAGAAATGCTCAACATCCTCAGCCATCAGGGAAATGCAAATCAAAATGACTCTGAGATTTAATCTTATACCTGTCAGAATGGCTAAGATCAATAACACAAGTGACAGTTCATACTGGTGAGGATGTGGAGCAAGGGGAACATCCTTCCATTGCTGGTGGGAGTTGTAAACTTGTACAGCCACTATGGAAATCAATATGTCCATTCCTCAGAAAATTGGAAATAAATCTACCTCAAGACCAATCTACACCATATACCCAAAAGATAATCCATCCTTCCACAAGGACACTACCATGAGCAGCTTTGTTCATAATACCCAGAAACTGGAAACAATCTAGATGTTCTTCAACCAAAGAATGGATAAAGAAAATGTGGTACATATACACAATGGAGTATTACTCAGCTATTTAAAAAATTACATCATGAAAATTGCAAGCAAATGGATGGAACTAGAGAAATCATCCTAACTGAGGTACCTCAATACAGTATGTATTCACTTATAAGTGGAGATAAGCCATTAAATAAATAACTAAGCTAGTTCTTTAGACCCAGAGAGGTTAGGTAAAGAGAAGAGGGCTGGGGGTGGGAGCACATGGATCTCTCTGGGAAGGGGAAATAAAATAGATTTTATGGGGAGATTGGGGCAGGTGGGGCCAGGAATAGAAGAGTTCAAGTTGGAGGGGAAATAGGATGAAGGGAGTGTGGGGAGAGATGGTGTGGAAATCTATTATAGTGGAAAGTTCCTAGCATTTATGATGATGATCCTAGTGAAGATTCCTAGTAATAGGAAATACAAAGTCTCTACTGGCTACCTCTTGTAGCCCAGTCAAACCTTCCAGTGGAAGAACTGGCTTGCATTCAATTGAGTTGTTTGCCAAGGGAGTCAAGACCAAAGGTTGCTCTCTGCAAACTGATAGTGGGGCCCCAGTGCCTAGGACAACATCCCCATAATTCATTGAACATGGAGAAGTCAAGCGGATTCCTACATGGAGCTTTCACCTCCCTCTCCCCCTTTCTAGTTTCTTTGGTTCAAGAAGGTACTCTGCAGCCTACTGAAAGGGAAATGTTGGACATGAATCCAGCCACCAAACCTTACCTACAAGGTTTGATCTATCCAACCTGCAAAATATGCCAGGGCAATGGGGGCACAGAACTTGTGGGAATACCTAATTGATGTCTGATCTAATTTAAGGCCCACTCCACGAGATGGAACCTGTACCTGACACTGCTGGGGTAACCAAGAACCAGAGACTATATATCCTAGAGGCCTGGTCTAATATATATATATATAATGAGTCTTTATCCAGCCGTCATTAAAGAAGCTTCCAGCAGCAGATGGGAATAGATGCAGAGACCCACAAACCAGACATTTTACAGAGAGAGAGTCTAAATCCTCTACCCTCAGAGCTCAGTGAAACTTCTGGGAGAGGAGGCAGTAAGATTGTAAGAGCCAGAGGAAATGGAAGATGCCAGGATGACATGGGCCTCTGTATCAACTAAGCAAGGTGCATATGAGTTCACAGAGACTGAAGCAGTAAGCACAGAGCCTACATGGGTCTATACCAGGGACTCTGCATATTATATCTGCTAGCTTAGTATTTTTATGGGACTCATGACTATGAGAACAGATGGATCTTTGATTCTTTTGCATGCTTTGGGGACTCTTTTTCTCCTGTTGGGTTGCCATGTCCAACTTCAATATGAAAGTTTTTTTCTTCATCTTATTATATTTTATTTTGTCATATTTGGTTGTTATCTCTTAGAAGCCTTTTCTTTTCCAATGAGAGATAGTAAAGGAGTGGATCCAGAGAGGAGGGAAGGAACTAGGAAGAGTAGAGGGAGGGGAAACTATAATCAGGATATATTTTAAGAGAAATAACTATTTTCAATAAAAAATAAATAAAAAGAAAATGCTAAAAATCATGTAAACATAAAAAAGATGAAAATATCACATACAGTCTTCAGAATAGCTGTAAAAAATCGAAACTGTTGTTTGTTCTACTGTCATTTTAAAAGTATGTCTAGTCCCTATCTCATCCATTAAACAGTTTTTGGCCCTTTTTGTTAAAAAAAAAAAAAGGGCTAAAATTCCATAAAAGTTGAAATGCTACATGAAGGGGTACACACAGATCAAGAATCAAGATGGTATATGCAGATTTCCAAGGAAAATCACCTTGGAAATACATCTTCTCACCCTAGTTACCCTAATACCCAACTGAACACTTACTGAATCCTGACTATAAAATTTGAACAAAATAAAATGATTCCATCTACTAAGTTTGGGGGTGGGGGTTGTTATATATTGATAGATAACTGAAGCATAGAGATTTGTAACTAACTTGATTAATCAAATATATTTAAATATCCTTCAAAGGCCCACATGCTAAAGTCTTAGTTACCAATCTATGGTACTATTGGGAGATTGTGGGACCACTGGAAGGTGTGCTCTGGATGGCAACATTGGGGTTTCTCTTTCCAAACTCCCCTCTACCCCGCCACTCTTCCCTTTTTGGCAACAGTGAATTCATTAGTATCCTCCACCAGAACCTCCAATTGTCATGATATACTACTATTCTACCGAAGGTCCAAAGCAATAAACATGAGTATAAACATACAATTCCCCCTTCAAAGTTATTTATCTCACATTATTTGTTGCAGTGATAGAAAGCTGACTAATGCAGTTGGTAAATATAGGTTAGGAATAATTACTGAAACTTGATTCATACTACCTGCCTTCAGCACTGACATTATCATATAAAACTACTGTAATAATGAGAATCCCATGTGTCAGTTTCTCTGTACATAAAATAGAAATAATAATAAAATAAAATAATAACAACACTAAAATACCTCACAAGGTTGTTATAATGATTTTTATAATTAAAACCTAAGGACCAAAAAATTTTAGTAACTTAGTATATCTTGTAGCTGGTCACCAGTACAGTGCTCTTGATATCAGCATAGTTGGAGTAAAGTTTTATATTCACACATATATGAGATTAAATCCTCTATCAACCATGTATGTAGAATTTTTGAGCCTTTCTGGACTTCATTGTTCTCATCAAAAGTATGGGATAGTAACACATAATTCACAAAATTATTTTAGGCACTACATGAACTAACCAGGTAAACTATTGGATTCAGCTCAGCAAGTGGTGGGCATTCAATAATTTGTTGAGTCCTTTGGCATTCAGCCTCTTGATTTGTTTCTACACAAAGTGCACCTTTTTCATAATAAAGAAGAGGCCAAATTTAATATTCTCAGTGCTGTGGGATGTTCTGTAGGTCAAATGTGTTGATCTGATTGGTTAAAATAAATAAAGTGCTGATTGACCAGTAGCCAGGCAGAAAGGATACTATAGGTGGGACAAGAGAGAAGAGAATTCTGGGAGGTAGAAGGCTGGGGAGGGACAGACACTGCCAGCCACCACCATGAAAAGCAACATGTAAAGACACTGATAAGCCACAAGCCATGTAGCAAAGTATAGACTAACAAAAATGGGTTAATTTAATATAAAAGAAGTAGATAACAAAAAGCCTGCCATGGCCATACAGTTTGTAAACAATATAAGTTTCTGTGTGTTTACTTGGTTGGTTCTAAGCGTCTATGGGCCTGGCAGATGAGAGAGAATTTTGAAGTCAAGGTACCTTTAAAATTTACATATTTGTTTAACTCAACAGCTTTTACCATCAAATCTTTTTTGTAGTTAAAAATCCCAAAGACAACATAAACCAGATTCTCTGTGTAATTCCATCTTTGTAAGACTGAAATGCAGCTGTGGCTGCTGGCTCCACCCACCTCAGTTTTTTAACATGGCGTGGTACAGCTTACTGCCAGCTCTGGGTCTGGAGCCATGTGTACCATCAACTATCAGAAGCAGTTCTATCAAAGCAGTGCATAGCCCAGAAACTTTTTTTTTTTTTTTTTTTTTAGCTAGCAAAGGCTAAATCTACCACACAGCAGAGTAAAGTGTCATTTGTAGACTCCTCATTCCTGCCACACTGCAGGTCAGACATACATGCCAGGAACCCTCCATAGTAGTTCAAACCAGCAGGCTGCTGCTAACTTGAGACAACTGGGAAGCTGTTTTTAGCTCCGTTTTAGAATCTTTTTTTCTCAGGTTTTAGGTAGAAACTCTTGTCAACACGTTGGACGCCATTTGTAGTTAGATTATTCCTGCCTGGCCCACAGTCAGGACAAATCTCTCTTACCTGCTAGTCCCACAGTCGCTCAGACCCAACCAAGTAAACACACAGAGACTTACATTGTTTACAAACTGTATGGCCGTGGCAGGCTTCTTGTTATCTACTTCTTCTATCTTAAATTAACCCATTTCTATAAATCTATACTTTGTCATGTGACTTGTGGCTTACCATTCATTACCTTACATCCTTCTTGTCATGGCGGTGGCTGGCGGTGTCTGTCCCTCCCCAACCTTCTACCTCCCAGAATTCTCTTCTCTCTTGTCCTGCCTATACTATCATTTCTGCCTGGCTACTGGCCAATCAGCACTTTATTTATTTTAACCAATCAGATCAACACATTTGACATACAGACCATGCCACAGCATCTCAGAAATTCTCAATACTAAGTGTTCTAAAGTGTCTGGGTGAAGGCCTAATTCAGTTGACCTGGAAGAATATTGTCTTAATCTGTTCTATGTTGGTCTAACAACATTGCTGTATGAGTAATTTATAAAGAATAAATGTCTATTCAGGCAATGTCTCTGAAGCCTGGGAAGTTCAAAGTTGTATGGCACATCTGATCAAGTCCTTCTTGCTAATGGGGACTTTCTAGAGTCCAGACTGATGCAGAAGGTCATACATCAAGGCAGGCAGGACATCTTAGTACTGTTCTAGCTCTTTGGATGAAGTCACAGTAGAATAAGCCTCCACCCCTATGATCCCATTCAACTGTAATTACCACCAGCTATGCTTTGAACCTGAACTATCCACCAGTTCAATTATTTAAATACCTTGTAGTACTATTTAAGGCTACATAGGCTGAAGGTCTTTGTGGTTATACTTACCTCTATTCTAACCTGTTCACTCTGCTTCCTCATCCATCATGAAATGAACTGTCTCCACTATAAAGGGCCACAATCATGATGTCTTCCTTACCATGATGGGCTGAAGTTACTCTAAAACTGTGAGCCTAAAGGACCTTTCTTCCTTATGTTGTTCCTATTAGGTAATTTGATCACACCAGCATGAAAGAAACCAATACACCTCTCAAAAATCTACTTTCAGGAACTTTACTTTGTTAATTTCTACCCTCAACATCTCAGAATTGAGATTAAAATTCAGCCTGAATCATGGTGAAGACATTAAAAGCCACAGCAAGTATTTGTCTACAACAGTAGCCGGCTGAAGCCTAGTTAGTTTCCTTTTAACCAGGTACTACTCTTGTCATACACAGATATGTTGTTTAGGTACTGGTAACTAGCAGAAGCTGAGAAGCATCTATTATCTCTTAAGCCCTCAAGCTATCAACTAAAACACAAGTTATTTCATATATTCTAGGTAACTAAAGGTATCAAACTAACCAGAGCCCCAAAGAACTTCTACACTTGACTGCTAAGCTACAAGAAGGCACATCACAATAGGGGCCCTTTATTCTGTCCTGCCCACTCTAGATGACATAAAATGTAGGTCAAAGGATGAGGGTAGTGTATGAAGCACAGTGAAAAATCCCAAGACTGAAACAGAGAATAGAGAATGTAGGTATTAACTCTGCTATAGAGAATAATGAAAACCTCATTAAAATACACTAAAAAAGCATTTGCCAGTGACTCCCAGAGACTTGACCCTGGACAACTGGCTTAAGAAAACTGGAGTGATATCTGCTCATGAGAAAATAATGGGAAAGTCAGAATATATAGAGAAGTGAATCAAAACAAATCACTTTTTAAGTGAGCAGAGTCAGGTACAAGGATGGTCAAAATTCCCAATACTTATTTTATATCAGCAAGGGAAACTAGCTCATTTTAGCCTGTCATTGGACATAAATCACTCTCAGGTTTTGTGGAGTCAGAAATTCCTTGTCTAATACATCATATTTACCTGAAAAAGGGCCACCATAAAATGATAATGGTAGGTTTTGCAAAGGAATTTGTCAAAATGTAAGTGATGGCTCCCAAGTGATGTCATGAGTAATGGTAAAGAGTGAGATACATTCTTAGAAAACATTAAATCATAAGAAAATTATTGCTCTAATGAGGAAATAAAGTAGGTATAGTATCATAGCATAGGGAATTCAAACTCACAACTAAAGAAGCCCAATGTTCAGGTTCCTAAAGTATTGACCTCCTTCTTACTTGGTGAGCTCAGTAAATTCAAAGCAATGAAACTAGGCTTGTAATCCCAGTACTTGAGGCAGGAGGATTTACATAAACTCAAGTTTAGCCTGAGCTAATAGAGGGAATTCAAGGCAGTCCTGTAATACCTTGTCTCAAAAAAGCAAGCAAACCAATCGCAATGAATTGTATTATAACATGGAATTTACTGAATACTTGCTGTGTGACCGGCTTACAACTTCTCCTCTCCAATATGTACTGTCCTTTTACCCCTATAGTAACCCTATGATAGATAAACCATTTGAAATTCTGAGTATTTAGATACATTGATTGAGATAGAAAAATGAACTTCTCAAAGCTACTAGCAATTGAATCAGGAAACTCCTTGATTCCTTAGTAATTACTGTCAGACTCTAAGTTGCTGCCTCTTTACATTCTACATAGTACCTATGTACTCATGAGGAACTTCCCAATATAATTACCTAGACTAAGGCATTTGATATATTCAGGTATCTTTTACATTCCTCATAAATAACTATTGCACTAAAGAATTTAATAAAGAAGTATAGATCTCCTGTAAAAAAAAAAAAAAAAAAAAAAAGCATGAGATAGAACCTTGGACCTTGACAACATTCTGTATTGTTTGAACACTTGACTATCTTCTACACAAAGAAGATACACAAGAAATATTGTTCATTCATTGGCAAACTCCTAACTGACCTTGGAAGAAATGTTCTCATTAGGTATAGGGTAAGCAGCCAATTAGAAGACCCCCAATGGTTCCTGCCTCCTAATATTCATTTACCTTATATAATCTTCTCCCCGTGAGTATGAGCTAGACATGGTGGTTTGTTTTTCATTACAGGTGCTTCTCCAATTATGATGAATTTCCATGCTGATAAGTCAAGCCACTGTAAATTACAAATATTGTATATGGAAATACCTCAAAGACACATAGCCTATGACCCTTCTCATCCTAGCAATTGCACCCTGTAAATTATAGTGTAGAGTGTGAGCTGCAGCTACTGCTGAGACCCAGCATCACTAGGGAGGCTTGCATCCTATCACCAAGTCAGGGACAAAGAAGATTCAAATTCAAAACAAGTTTCTTATTGTTGCAGCTATATCATTTTGATGCGACTACAGTGCCCATCCCCAAGTTAATTTGAGCTACTATGTGTCAGGAAACATTTAGTTTGATATGTAAAATCATGGGGGATTCCTTTCGAGAATTAGGTACAAAATGTCCTCTTTGTTTTTCTCCCTCCCTCCCTTCCTCCTGATTCAAAGAGAAGCAAAGTGACAAACTACAAACTTCTCTGTGGATATGTCATGTGTTGAGGAAATAAGGACCACCTTGAAACATTCTCAGTCCAGTAGTCCCCCACAACCAAACTGAATACTGCCAACTGTGGGCCAAGTGGGCTTGACAGCTGATCCTTCCCCAGATGACTCTGTGGGCTATCTGATGTATGGCATGCCATCTTGATTGCAGCCTTTTGAGAAACCTAACTCACAATCCAGTCAAGTAGGCCCTAGATTGCCAAACCACAGAAACAGCTGAGAGATGGTAAATATTGTTATTTGTAACTATTACAATTTGGAGTAATTTATTATGTGGCCATAGATAACAAATACAGTACTCTATTGTCCTTGTGACAACAAAGGATGGCAGAGCTGGGGGAAAAAAACACTCAAAAGAAACCTTGTTTCTATGGCAACGAGTCACTGTTTCCTAATGCCCAGTATAAACACATAATAATTCCAATGGTTTGAGCACACAGATTTCCTCAAATTAAAGAGGAATTAAATGTCAAAGGAGGCAGAGACAGTAGGCCTCCCAATATGGCCCTTGCTCCAGGAATCACACCATTGTGGCCCCCATGCATTCCAGAGGTTGTTTGAGGAAGGGGAATGCCCAGTAGGAATTACAGTAAGAGAAAGCCAGCTAAGTCCTCCTCCTACTAGCCAAATGGGTTTCAGCTACTCTCTGAAGAAGAAATGGTAGTGGAGGAATATGACGACCTTGACCTTGATAAGCACCTCTGTTCTTTTCAAACCACTGCCATGACTGCTTCACTGGCACCTCACAATGACCTAATCAGACAGGCAGGAAAAGGCATAGCTTTACATTGGAGATAAGAAAAGTCTACTTCTGTGATTTCTGCTCTGCATTAGGGAAAGAATAGCAATCAGAGAAGTGACCCTTTTGATAGTGCAAAACCAGTGCACAGGAGAAGCAGAGGCAGATGCAAGTGATAATTTCCCAAATTCTAGACCTTTTTCCCCACTGTCCCTTTCTACTGACCAGACTGGCCCCTCCCTAGTCTGGAGACAGCACTACTACCTCAGGGTATTAACTGGGACACACAATGAAGCTTTTGCAGTTTGCCATCCATAACTTGTGGGTATACATCCAGGGATTCAACCAATTGTGGATTGAAATTATTTGTGGAAAAATACATAGAATCCTTTTTAAAATTTTCAGTATCCCTCGAGCAATTAAGAAAAACAACTATTTATAAAACATTTACACTCTGACTATTCCAGATATAAATGCAGAACAAGGATATATATATGGGTGCTGTGTAATTACTATGCCATTTCATTTTTATTTATCTATATTGTCTATGTGTGTGTGTGTGTGTGTGTGTGTGTGTGTGTGTGTGAGAGAGAGAGAGAGAGAGAGAGAGAGAGAGAGAGAGAGAGAGAGAGAGAGAGAGAGAGAGAGAGGGAGAGAGACAGAGACAGAGACAGAGACAGAGACAGACACCATGGACACAAATGTATACAAGTGTGGAGATCAGAAGATAAATTTCAAGGATTTCAGAAATCTCCTTCTACCACGTGGAGTTCTGAGATCAAACTCATGTCTTCTATCTTGGTGGAAAGAACCTTTACCTGTTGAGCCATCTTGCCAGGCTGACTATGCCATTTTATATAAGGGACATTAGCACCCTCAGATTTGGGCATCTATGGAAGCTCTGTAACCAGTCACTAGTGGATACCAATGTATTAGCACATGTCTTTTTGGGAGTGTGGGGCAGCCATCTATCTGTACTGCTGTGGCATCTGAGAGGTCACCTTCACATTGTAAACACTGAAGTCATTCTCATTACCTGCCTATACAGCAGCACATTTTCACACTTAATGTGTGTGGAGCTATCCAGGAACTGAGTTGCTGTGCAGATTCCTATGCCCCATCTCTCAGAGATTGTCATTCATTTATTAGTATGGGCCTCATGACTCTTTTTTCCCAAGCAATTTCATGTGATTCTGATGGAGGTGCTACATGACCAACTTTGATGCATGCTGCACAACTCACCAATACTGTGGTCTAACAAAGAACTCCTAAAAGACATGCATGAGACACACATGTGAACATATACACAGTGCTTTACACAGTAGAGTAATTTCTAAAGTGGGTGTATGTAAATCATATTTTACCCATCGGTTCACACATGAAATATGCTATGTTCACACATTCTTTCTCTTCAGGTGAAGGACTTCACCTTCAAAGTTGGTTGACCCTTAGCACAATGCCTGATGCCTCTGTGTAGCTTTGTGCCTTTCCTGGAACTCACTTGGTAGCCCAGGCTGGCCTCAAACTCACAGAGATCCACCTGGCTCTGCCTCCCGAGTGCTGGGATTACAGGTATGCATCACCACCGCCTGGCAGACCTCTTCATCTTAATAGCATTCACTTCTTTCTTCCTTTAATAACTATAACTGCTCTTAAAAGCAAACCCCAGATAATAACTTCAAAAATTATGGGCTCTGTCTTTCCAGGAGAGTTTGTTTTATCACATTTGGAGCCTCAGAATGAGGAGAAGGGATATGATACATGGAACAACACAAGGTGTCCAACTCCCCTACACAGGTGTAGACCAAGGATCCATGTGCTCACCAGAACAAACGTAGTTAAGAGCTTTGCTGATCCAGATTAGGAGACCAAAATGCAGCAATGGGAGACTTGGTTTGGGTATGCCTTTGGAGGAGGCTTTTTCCTTGAGCTGTTAAAGCTTTTCAGATTTGTTTATGTGGCAGCCTGCCTGTTAATAGCAAAATATTGACCCCCCCCCATGGCTCAACAATATGGGACATAAACCATTTCATCCCTAAATTCATAAATTGGTACTCAAATAATTGAGCTTTCACAAGGTGTCTTGCAAAACTGCTTGACCTAAAACATGTGATTGCACAAGGTAGTGATATTTTTCTAGATTCTGAAGCTGAAAGCCAAACTTTCCCTTCTTTTCTGGTTTGACTTATTATATAAACCTTTTAAAAATGGAACTTCAACTTAATGTGTTTTATTTTAACTTCAGTGGGATATGCACCTGAGCATTAAATATTTAAATAGCTGTGTTATGTATGTTGAATAAATAATGAATCTAATAGTGCTCTCAGATATTATCCTAGAAGAGCCAGAAGGTAATGGGGGTTAAGATAGAAGCCAGAAGATAGGGAGGGAGAATGATTGAGTATGTGTCATATCCTCCTGATTTATGCCAAACAAGGCTTAAAAGAATAAAAACTACCATATACTGTGTGATCATTGTGGATATGCTCTCCATCCTCCACAAAAAATCTTGTTGAATCTTGTGTTCAGGAATTTCATCAATGCTTAATAAAACTGATCAGGACCAAGCACAGTTAATAACATTAGTTCACATTGTATGCTGCTTTCCCCTAAATCCTCGAGCATATAATTTCTCATTTCATTATTTTAATTGTCTTTTCATGTAAGCTATAATCATTCTGGTCTGATTCCCCTTTCCTTAATTACCCATAGCTTCTTTTGAGGTATAATTGGCATATCACAAGCTGTACATGTTGCAAGTGTATGCTTTGATAAATCTTGACACGTCTGTACTTGTGATACATCACCTCCCAGAGTTTACTCATGCCCACATCCCAAACACTCTCTGCCATAGTTTATATAGGTTACTTTGCTTAGATTAGAAAGATTGGAAACATTCACTTATGGTGGACATTTGGGTTGCTTCTAGTTCAGAGCTATTGTAAATAAAGTTGCTATGGATATTGAAGTTCATTTTTTGTTGTTGTTGTTAATTAAGTAGATCATATGGTAGGCCTATAGATTTAAAGAAACTACAAATACATTTTTCCCTAATGGTTTTATTGTTGTGTTCTCAGCAACAGTACATAGTCTGTGGAATTTCAAGTTCATGTTAATAAATGTGTAGTATCTCATTGTAGTGTAACTTACACTTTCTTAATGACTAGTCATGCTAATCATCTTTTTGTGTACTCATTTGTCACTAGCAAACAATGTCTTAGTTAGGGTTTCTATTTGTTTGAAGGGACACCATGACCATGACAACTCTTATAAAGGAAAATATTTAATTGGGGTGGTTTACTTTCAGTTCATTATTGTCATGGCAGAAAACATGTCGGCATATAGACAGACATGGTGCTGGAGAGGTAGCTGAGAGTTTTATAGCTAGATCCACAGGTAATAGGAAGTGGCTGCCACGTTGGGCCTGACTTGAACATCTGAGACCTCAAAGCCCACCCCCTAGTGACATGCTTCCTCCAACAAAGCCACACCTATTCCAACAAAGCCTCATCTCCTAATATAGTACCACTTCCTATGGGCTTATGGGGACCATTTTCTTTCAAACCACCACATTCCACTCCCTAGCCCCCATAGGCTTATAGCCATATCATAATGCAAAACTGCATTCAGTCCAACTTCAGAAGTCCCCATAGTCTATCACAGTCTCAACCATGTTAAAGAGTCCAAAGTCTAAAGTCTTTTCTGAGATTTATGACAATCTCTTAACTGTAATCCCCTGTAAAATCAAAATGAAAATGAGATCACATACCTTCAACATACAATGACACAGGTTATATTTTATTGTTCCACAAGGGTACATAGTGAGGAAACACTGGGCAAAAGCAAGGCTGAAAAACACCTAGGCAAATTCCAAACTCTGCATCTCCATCTCTGATGTCAAAACATTCTTCAGATCTCTAACTCCTTTCAGCTTTGTTGACTGCAACACACTTCTCTCTCTTGGGCTGGTTCCACTCCCTGTTAGCAACTTTCCTCAGCAGTTATACCATACCATGACTCTGGCATCTCCAACATCCTGGGGTGTCCAAGGCAATCCAGGCTTCACATTCATAGCTTCACACAACAGCCTCTCTAGACCTCCATGCAGGGATACCCCTGACACATGCCTGGCCTCAGCAGCTTTCCTTAGTTGCAGAGGGAGATTCTATAAACCCTGTCTTCTATCCTTGACTTTAAACCAGAACCACGTGGCCGAAGCTGCCAAGTTCTGCTGCTTACTGCTTACCGTCATTCAATTACATCTTTACCAGCTTTCTGTTCTCAATGGTTTCCTTCTCTACCTAAGCTTGGCTGTCCTGGAACTTACACTGTAGATCAGGCTGGCCTCAATCTTAGAGATCCACTTGCCTCTAACTCCAGAGTGCTGAGACTAAAGGCTTGAACCACCACATCTAGCTCTAAGCTTTTCTTTAATTCCTTTTCCCAAGTTGGAAGCTTAGCTGGGTAGGCTCTTGTCCTGAGGTCACCACCCCATTTATTCCATCTAATATCAGAGTTTTCTTTAATCTGTTTATCTCCTTAAACATAGGATTTAGCTCCATTCCACTTCCTGGTGTCCCTTTTCTTCTTGAACTGATATATATATATATATAGATAGATAGATAGATAGATAGATAGATAGATAGATATAGATATAGATATAGATATAGATATAGATATAGATATAGATATAGATATATATCAGCTTGATTTTTTTCATTATAGATCTTCATAAGAGTGAAAACTAAAAACCACACAACAGAGTCAATACTAGGCTGTTTTGAAATTTCCTCTGCCAATATCATTAATCTAAAGCTCTTCCAATTAGCTTCAGGCAGACTTTTTAGACAAGGGCAAAAAACAGATACATTCTTGTCAGAGGAATGGTCTCTAGGCCACATAAAAATATTCTTCTCTGAAACCTCTTGAGCCAGTCCCCCACAGTTTAAATCACCCTCAGATCACTGTCTTCCATGTGTCTCATGGTCCAATTCAATGGCCCATTGAGCTTCACATAAAATGTTCAACTGCTTTTCTAATCCAAAGTCCTAAAGTCCACATTCCTCCAAACAAAACCATGGTCAGGCCTATCAGAGCAATACCCTTGTCCCTTGTAATACTTCTGTCTTAGTTAGGGTTTCTATTGCTGTGAAGAAACACCATGACCATAGTAACTCTTATAAAGGAAAACATTTAATTGGGCCTTGCTTACAGTTCAGGGTCCATCATCACCATGGCAGGGAGCATGGCAGCACACAGGCAGGCATGGTGCTGAAGAGTGAGCTAAGAGTTCTACATCTGGCTCAACAGGCAGCAGGAAGAGAATGCCACAGTGGCCAGACTAGAGCATTTGGGACCTTAAAGCCTGTCCCCAGTGACATACTCCCTCCAACAACACCCACCTACTCCAATAAGGCCATAGCTCGTAATAAGGCCAATGTTTATGGGCCTATGGGGTCCACTTTCTTTCAAGTCACAGTGGTACATTTGATAAAGTGTCTATGAAAATCTTTTGCCCATTTTTTATTGAGTTTTGAAAGCTCACTCTTAATGTCCCTCTGTCTTTCTTTCTCTCCTTCTCTCTATCAATTTGAAACAAGTTTTCATTATATAGCAAAGACTGACCTCAAACTATCAATCCTCCTGCCTCAGCCTCCTGAGTCCTGGGATTACAAGTGTGCAGCCCCATGCATTAAAAGACATTTTAATATGCAACAATGTTTTCTTAAAAACAAAAGTTTAGGGATGGAGAATTGGCTCAGTAGTCAAGAGGACTCATTTCTCTTGCAGAGTGCTATGGGATAATGCTCTTGTACGCTGATTTAATAAAATGAGGATTGGCCAACAGCCAGGCAAGAAGTACAGGTGGGGTGAGCAGACTAGGAAAATGCTGGGAAGAGGAAGGACAAAATCAGGAGTCGCCAGCCAGACACAGAAAAACAAGATGACAAGACAGAGCTGCAAAAAGGTACCAAGCTATGTGGCTAAACATATATACAAATTATGGGTTAATTTAAATGTAAGAGCTAGTTAATAATAAGCCTGAGCTAATGGCCAAACAGTTATAAATAATATTAAGTATTGGTGAAATTATGAAGGCCACTCCACGTAGTTAAAAGGGATTAACTTGTGGAGTATCTTACAAGTGAAGGGATAGGTTGCAGGGTCTGGGAAAGGTATGGTGTAGTCTGGCGGTGTTCTCTGGAGAACACTGCTTGGTCTACCTCCAGTTCCAGGGTCCCGGAACCAAGAGAAGCCTCTCCTCTTGATCCTGGGTCTCCAGCTTCCTCCCTCAGCCCCGCCTTGTGGGTGTGACCATTACCGCCTCAATGGGGGTTGCAAGTTCCAGGCCAAGGCTGGGATGGCTACCCTCTACAATTAAGCCTCTAAATAATTATTTTATAAATGGCTGTGGGACCTTGGGACAGGGCAGGACTGGAGAAAACTTCCAGCTACAGCTAAGTGGTCAAGAGGACTCATTTCTCTAGCAGACATTCTGGGTTTGATGCCCAGCATCCTTATAGCCAACCGTCTGTAACTCTAGTTCAAGGGGATCTGATGTCCTGTTCTGGCCTCTCAGAGCACTGTACATACATGATGTGCAGACTAACATGCAGGCAAATACCCATGCACTTAAAATAAAAATAAAACAAATTGAAAAAAAGCAAGTTTTAATCTATCAGTTTTAATAGATTATATTTTGACATTATATTTATATATATATGATCCAATCCAAAATCACTAATGTTTTCTACAGTAAGATAAGTTTTTGTGTATGACACAAGATGTAATCTTTTATTTTATTTTATTTTTTTATTTATTTTTTTCCAGAGCTGAGGACCGAAGCCAGGGCCTTGCGCTTGCTTGGCAAGCGCTCTACCACTGAACTAAATCCCCAACCCCGGATGTAATCTTTTAAAATTATTATTATTATTATTATTATTATTATTATTATTATATTTTCATGGTTATCGATGTTTTCTCTCACTTATGTCTGCTTATTATGTGCCTGTGTGATACCTAAAGTATTTTTTGTAGATGTAATTGGATTTCCTACAGAGATGATCTTGTTAAGAGTAGTTTTTCTACTCCAACACTCAGGCAACATAATGGAAGAAGGGACAGAAAGAATGCAAGAGGAGAGGAAGGAGTGAAATATTATGAAACAGTTTTCCAGGCCTGAAATGGCTGTTGTTAGGTTGCTTGAACTCTGAGCAACTGTGGTTACCTGCACAAGATTAAGCCTGTCAGTATTCCATCATGGAATGAGGACCACCCTTCTTTGATGATTTTTAGGCAGTTAATAGTAGGCACCACCCCTCCCTAAGGATTTATAGGCAGTAAATGGTAGCTAGAGGGAAGGGCATATGGAAGCCCCACCCCTCCCTGAGGATTAAGACAGTTAATAGTAGCTAGGTGGGAGGAGCTTCCAAAGTCCCACCCCTTCCTGTGGATCTAGAGGCTGTTAATAGCTGATAGGGGAGATAGGGACATTTTCTTCAGTGGTGTATTGACTGGTTGTTTACAGTCCATGTTCCTGTAAGTAACCCTAATTAAACTCATTAGTTCACACACACACACAAACACCCACAAGGAGTGTTGTTTTATTTTTTTCCTAACCAAAATGCTTTTCAAAAAGTTTTCACTGCTAACTGTGCCATCTGGAATGTAATGTTCAATGGATATTATAAAAGAGGAAAGAACCTTCTATTGCTCCTGGACTTAGGATTGAAAAATCATAGCCTTTCATTTTTAAAGAGTCTTAGCACTGCATTTTTTATGCAGGCAAATATTCATTTTCTATTGCTGCATATCAAATTACTTTGAAGTTTAGCAACTAAAACAATAAACTTGTTATTTCTTAATTTCTGCATATCAAGAAGCCAAACATGGCTTCGCTGGATGTCTCTGTCTCCAAGTCTCTCATAAGGCCTTTAAGCAAAGCATTAGCTGTTGTTTTAGCTGAAGCCTAACTTACTACTGTGAATCACAATTCTCTTTAATGGATTCTTAGTCTCATTGATAAAAGAATTTGAAAATAGATCCAAAAGAAAGCTCAAGGATAATTTTCTCAGAATTTCACAGGAAATCACAAAGCAGAGTAGCTGAAAATCTTGGCTGCTGCTTGAAGGAGGGAGCTGGAGAAGAGGAAGAAAGCCATGCCTTTCTGCCTTTTGGGTTAATGTCTACTGCAGGGTCAGTCATGGAGGCCTACAAGCAGTTTAGGGGTGGAGGAGATGGGGCGTTTGAGAGAAACAGAATTCTCAAGTAAGTCTGGTAAAAACATACTTAGGATTTTAGCAGGTATCCATAAAGGAGGTAGAAAAAGGGAAAAGGAAAATTTATGTTTTTAAGTTCTAAGATCAGTAAAGATATATGAGCAACTGAATCAAGCGGGGGCGATTCTGGGGTTTAAAAGTACATTATTTTATTAAGGAATAACCTGCTCTAACCTGCCCAGAAGTGGACCTAGTAACTATCAGAGTCAGAAATATACTCAACTATGTTGTCTCCCTTTTTAAAATCATAATCTTAAAAACACATACACACCTGGTGAAACTCCAGTATACCCAACATAAAGTATTTTGCAATTGTTCATTTGATTTTGATATTTAACTCTTTTATATTCTCCTAAGGAACAGAGGTGACCCATTATCTAAGGCTACTTATCTATTCTTTTTATTGATTTAGTATATTACATTCAAGACTTCCATCTTTGAAAATAAGGTGGAAATTTTTTTCTCTTTTGACCTTAGGTAAATACTAACTTGTATTCTTAAATCTTAGTTTCTCTTCTAGGTAACAAATGCCCTTTTCTGGTCCTTGTCCTTTCTTGTTTTATCCTCTGAAAGAGCACTACTCTATAGTTATTCTTCATCAAATTCCAGCTATTGTTTCAATCTTAAATCACAGTCTGTTTCTAAAAAGGAAGTCTTTTACACCCACTGAACTTAAGTTTCCATCTGTACAAAATCATGGTGGCTTTGTGTGAGCAAGATGCTCTCAACATCCCTATGACCTCTGAGGCAAGTGTTCTGGAGGCTAAGCTTAGTCACTTCTTTCCCTAAATTAAATAGGAGTTGAGCCTTCTTCATATGCTTTCTCTACTTTTTTCTTTGTTATATATAGTTTATATCATAACAGGCTTCATTATGACAGTTCTGTACATGTGTGTTATTTGCTTTGCTTGTATTCACACTCCTTGGTAACCTTCTTTTGTCCCATTTCACTGCTTCCACCAATCACTTTTTTCTCCTGCCAAATAGTTCCACTTCGTTCATATCTTTTCTTGTGATTATTGTTTATCTATTCTTCTCTCATACAATACATCCCTACTGCAGCCTCACCTCTTTCCACTCCTCCCAGTCCTCCTATCTCCACTTTCCTCCAGCTCCACTGCTCCTCTGTTTCCCTTTAGAAAAGAGCAGATCCCCCAGTGATTTCAGCCGAATACGACATAAAAAGGATGCAATAAGACTAGACACAAACCCTCATATCAAGGAAGGAAAGGGTCCCATGAGCAAAAAGAGTTAAAGACATCCTCCACTTCCATTGTTATGAGTCCAACAAACACCCCAAGCTAAACAACCACAGCATGTATTCAGAGCACCTAGTATAGACCAATCAGGTTCTATGATTGCCACTTCAGTTTCTGTGAGCCCCTATGAGTCCTGCTTAATTGATTCTGTGGGCTGTGTTCTCTTGGTGTCCTCAACTCCTCTGCCTCCTACAATCCTTCCTTCCCCTCTTCTTGTGTGGTTCCCTGAGGTCTGCCTAATGTTTGGCTGTGGATCTCTGCATCTGCTCCCATAAACTGCCCGAGGAAGCCTCTCTGATGACCATTGGGTTAGGCACCAATCTTTGAGTATAGCATATCATTAGGAATCTTTTCATTAATTTTTTTTGTTGTTGTTTCCTATTGTATTTGGTTCTACCCTTGGTCTCTGGGCCATCCAGCTTCTAGTTCCTGACCATCATGGCAGTTGTGTCTTGCATTGGGCTTCCTTGCATGAAGTGGGCCTCAAGTTACAGCCGTCATTGTTTGGCCACTCCCACAAGCTCTGAGCCAGCATTGCCCCAGCATGTCTTGCAGGTAGACAGGTCAAAGGCTTTGTGTGGCTGAGTTGCTCTCCCAGTCCCACCACTGGCAGCCTTGCCTGGTTACAGAAGATGGCCGGTTCAGGCTTACCTTAATCATATTCTGAAGTGGAAATATGTAGCCCCTCCACTTCGTCTATCAAGCTGCCTGACACCAATAAAGCTAATAAATCTCCCTGAAAGATAAATAACATTTAAAAATTCATTTAATGCAGAAGCCCCCCCCACCTCCATTTAACCTGAAAACAAATTTATTAGAAAGAGGGTCAGATGTCTTCTGCTTGCTCAATATTGAATACATGAAAGAATCAGTGTCTGCAAAGGAGAGAAAGCCATTGGCAACCTGATTTTCTAGAACGATGAAACCAGGCTCAGCTGATAATATATGCTCCTCCTTCAATAAATAGATATGGAATGAACTTTAAGATGACTATGGAATAGAGAGTTTAGTGAACCATCCATGCTTATACAGTGGAACATTTGCAGATATTTCAGGCATGCTTAAATTTTATTGTTTTCTTGATACATCTGCTGCTTTGAGGTTTACACTTAATATGGGTCTGTTAAATGATTTGCACATTTAGTTATCCACTAAGATGAAGGGCTTTATTAGAAATCTCCCTCCCTGGGCTATAAGATACTGTGTATTTTTCAGTGCTGTAAACATAAACAGAAAAGTGTTTTGTCTGTGACAAGGGCAAATGTCAGTTGGAAAAGCTCTTAGAGTTGCAAGTTTTGAATTTGAGTTCTCATTTTATAGTATTCTGATTCAAGATTCAAGCATAAAAATGCCTTACATTGATAAATTCTATTTTGTAAATCTTTTGTAATAAGGAAAAATAGACGTTATTATATAAAAGTAGTAGATACAGAAAGAGAGTTAAGCAAAAAGGAGAAAATAAAATTCATTCCTGTCCCTTAATGGAGATAATCACTAATATGTTAGCCATATTTTCCTCCACATTTTCATATTCATATTTAATTCAAAAGTGTAATTATACTGAAAGTATTATTTTGCTAAATGTCTTTTCATATAGTGACATGGAAACTATCATAATGTATAAAAATTCTAAGCCTCATCCTTTTCCACAATAGCCATAGCAACCGTAATTTACTAATCGGAACCCTTCACTGGGGCATTTTGCTTGTTTCCGGGATTCTGTGTCTCCACATCAGAGTACTAAGTGGAAGTGTCCTTGCTGTAACAACTGTAGGTGCATTCCCACTGGTTTCCTTATAAATCCCTCAAAGCTTATGTAAAACCCCAAAGTTTTGACACTGAAAACATCTGTGATGTAATTTTATAATATGATTTAACTTGTACATTCAGCCTTTATGTGGGGAAAGGTTTTTTCAATAGTTTTATTTATTTACTTATTGAAGGGGAAGATACATGCCTTGATGTCTATGTGGGAGTCAATTTTCTCCTTCTATCATGTGGGTTTCAGGGATTGAACTCAGACTGTAAGGTTTGGGGCAAGTGGGCTTATCTTCTGAGCCATCTCATTGGCCCAGGGCAAGTTTAAACATTTGCATTAAATGGTTGAGGAAATCAATGTGCAGTAAATGAAAAGGACATACTACTAAGACCAGAATTATAATCATACTGTCATACTTCCTACATTTCTTATACTCTTGCTTTATTTAATTAATTGTATTTTATGAGTGTTTTGCCAACATATGTGTGTATGCACCATGTGTGCTGTTTTCCCACACAGGCCAGAATAAGGTGTCATATTCCCTAAAAGTGGTGTTTGCGAACTCCTACTGCTAACTGCTGAGCCATCATCCTGCAGCCCCATTACTGTACTCTTAAAACAGTGGACATTCTATTTACCCCAGCAGTGTCTGGAAGAATCTAGTCTGAGAGAGTCCTTGAAAATAATAATAATTAGGGTATCTTAGTCAAAATGCTCAAAGAAAACAAACTTCAGCCCTCCAAGAGGAGGCAGCAGGAAGAAATCACTTTCACCCTCTTCCCAAGATTATAAAAATGCATTCTGAGAGGTTAGTCTCTGTCACCTTGCCATTCACTGTTAAAAGCACTAATTAAAAAGATTTTTTTTCCCCAAACTAAACATTTACGACATTGTAAGATCCACTGATTCAAATGGGAAAGATTAGGTGCCTACCAACAAAGAAATAGATAAAGAAAATGTTGTTCCTGTGCTGTCCTGGTTATTATTATTTTCTCAACTTGACACAAACTAGAGTTATCTAGGGAGAAGAAACTCTGAGAAAAGGCTTCCATCAGATTGGACTGTAGGCAAGCCTGTGGGACATCTTCTTGATTAGTGATTGATGTGGGAGGCTCAGGCCACAGTGGGTGGTGACATTCTTGGGCTAGAAGTCAAGGGAGCTGTTAGAAAGCAGGCCTAACAAGCCATGGTAAACAAGCCAGTAAGCAGCACCCCTCCATTACATTATCTCTGCTTCAGATCCTGACTCCAGATCCCTGCCCTGACTTCCTTTCACTGAAGACATCATTTCCACTCTAATTTTGTTTTAGTGTTTTATCAAAGCAGTAGACAGCAGACTAGGACACATGAACAGTGGAATGTTTTCAGCAAAAAAGAAGAAAGAAGTTATTTTGTTTGTAGGAAAGTGGATGAAGCTGGATATAGTCGAATTTAACAAGCAAGTGACTCTCAGACAAATAATGAGTGTTTTGTTTCATTTGTGATCCCTAGACTTTATAACTTTATAGATCCAGAAAATCATATATATATATATATGTATGACATGAAGTAGACACAAAACTGTCTAGGGAAACAAAGACTAATGGAAAGGAGAAGGGTGAGCGAGAGGAAGATCAAAGTGCATTATATGCTCGCATGAAAATCCATGATAATCTACAAAGAATATATATACACAGATATAGATATATATTCTTCACTGCATAAGAATACTGTAATTCTTTCCATGTTTGGAAGCACTTCCTTAATCTAATATCTCCCTTTCAATTTTAGAGTCAGTGTTTCTCTCTATGCAGCCTAGGCTAGCTTCAAACTCATAAACCTTCTGAATCAGCCTCCTGAGGCTTTATACCGTTACATCTAGACTGTCTTTCAATTTTTTTAGCTTCCGACTCCAAGGTAGACTGGTTGGAAAAGATGATACATAAGATTCAACGCCTGTCTGAATTTATGAATTTTGCCATGTGACTTGAAGGCACTCATTAAGAAGTGGCATTTAGATCACCATCCAGAGAAACTGGACTAGCCTTAGGACTAGCTTGCATCTCAGTAAATGTACTGAAACAGTGAGTTGCAGTTCTAAGTCTAGATTTCAGAAGACTGAATACTGCTCACTCTCTTGAATCCAAGAGACAGTAGGAAAGACTGACTCCATTTCCTGGGTAAGAAACCACATTTAGGAGAGCCATTTCAAGCTAAGTCAGCACAGACCAGCCAGCTCTTAATAATCAGCCCACTGACCTCTCATAGGAGTGCTTCAGATGACCCAGACCAGAAAGCTCAGCGCTGATCCACAGACCCCTGATCCATGGTTTTACTGGGGCTGGGGTGGGGGAAGAAATCTTATGCAGCATTATGCAAAGTAACAGCTGGTGTTTTTCATCTAAATAATGATCATATTTCATTCATTTCTGGGGAATACAGCATGAAATAAGTCTGTGAGGGGAAAGACCCTGATTCAGGTTTGAAAAGTTTTCTGGCTATGGATCCATGAAGTTGTGTATCTATGTAAAATTACTGATAAACACCCTTTCATGCCCATCAGACTTAAGAATTAGCTTAAAAATAACTCAGTGGCCTGATAACCAGCAATTTTCAGTGATGTATCATGATCATATTAAACTACTGCTTCTCCAAATGCCTGAAACCTGGTAACACTGGCAGATTTTCACTTAAAACTCATCCTCTATCCTTGTTCTCTTTGTGAAAATACCTCAGATGGTCTAAGAAACAGCTCAATTTCTCTATCAAACATTCCCAAATGGCAAGTCACCTCCAGTCAGCGTAATCTCTTTCTCTTCCTTCTCTGTTTACTTTTATAAGTTCTCCATTAAACTTTGAACTCATATTTCAGTATGATCTGAACTGAAATATCTAAAAGTCCACCAGTATCATCCAATCTTGCAGACTAATAACAAAACAAAGCAAGACTCACACAAAGTTTCAGCTATTTTCTTATCCAGTATTGCTATGATTTTCTGTCCTTGAGGGAAAAAGAAGCAAAAATCATTTTAGTCATATCTAAATTTCAGAGAGTAACATTATCTTAGTTCAAAATATACCAGTAACTTTTTACTGGTCATCACAACATGGCCAAATTCTTATTATGACTATTAAATTGTATTTCCTTAAGGAAAATGGAGCAGAACTCTACTTCTAGAATATTCTCAGCTAAAGAGAAAAGAAAGACCTATTCCAATTTATGGGAAGAGTGGACTGGTAAAAATCTTACTAATGTCCTACATTACTGATTCAGAGAACTGTGTTCTATATAATAATTTAGGTAGAATTTATCGTATCTTGTTAAGGATTCTAAATTCAACCCCTGGCTCCAATGTGGTGGTCCAGGATTAAAAATTTGAACATGATTTCTATTTTAAACTCTTTCTGTCCTGGTAGAAGAATATCAACATTTGCATTTGTTATACTTTACTGTATAACTAATAGGGAAAAGTTAGGAATGGCTGTTAATACTGATTTACTTAAACTCCAGTTAAATAAGTTTTGTTTTTCTTTGTTGACTAGTTTATATTAAATCACTCCATTGAACTGACATGTGTTAGTAAACTAAAGAGAAATAAAATAAACTGTAAATCAGCAAGCAAGGTTAGAAGCTGTTTTATAGGACAGGATCATTGCAATTTCGCATTCATTTCTAGGGACTAGCACAGTGTTTGACATATGGTATGGACTCAAGAAATATTTTGTTACAATGTATATATATATTTCTCTATATATGCATATATAATTAAGTAGTATAAATGTAAATGATAATGTATAAAACATCAATAGAAAGGTCTGGTGGGGGAACCTAGATTTCATCACAAAGTTATTGTGGGATCAATAGTCTACAATAATGTGGGCACAAGAAAATGTCATTGACAGAAGACATTCAGTGATTTATGAGTGCATTAAGTTTATGAAAAATAATGAGCCCACAATGTTACATACTACCCATTTTCTGAATCAATAACTATGGAATTAAATAAGTGAAAATGGAATGTTTTAAAAGGTGTGATAATAAGAATGATGGAGGTGTGCAAAGCTTCTTATTACATAAAAAACATTGAAAGTTTTAACATCGAACAAATTCAGAAATGTTTACCATAATAATTCCATTAGTCAATGCTTTGGTAGATCATGACTAATTTTACTGTATGAAGACACAGATCTCCCTCAAGCAGATCTATTATGGAGTGGAACATTTTTACATGCTGAGTGCATTTAGTTACTTCCACTGGGTCTTAGAGGAGGAAGTGCTTTGCAAGCAGCCAACTAGTATGAGGTGAAGATAAAAGATCTTGAAAATCTACAAGGACAGAATAAACAATCAATGAAATCTCTTTCTTAGCTATAGTGATATTTTATTTGTATTGAAATGTGATTTTATTTATATGTTAATAAAGTTGCCTTGAGGTCAGAGAAAGCCAGAGCAGAAGCTGGTCAGTAGTGGTGGTGCACACCTTTAATCCCAGCACTTGGGAGGCAGAGCTAGGCAGATCTCTGTGTGTTCAAGGACACAGCCAGCATGGCAGACACACACCTTTAATCTCAATACCAACCATAGAAGACCTGGAGGTCTGTACAAACAGGCAGTGATGAGGAGGTCATGTAGCTAGGTTTACAACTAATGAGAAAACAGAACAGAAAGTCTATAAAAAAGACAGGACACACAGAAGTAGGTCTCTTGTGGAGTGAAAGGATAGCAGAAGCAGTGAAGGGTAAGGTTTTCTGCTCTTGCTCTGACCTCATAGTTTTTAACTCTGCAATTGGTTCTGTGTTTCTTATTTAACAAGACAGTTACATCTACACTTAGCCATTCTACTACCATCTTGTCTCTATTAAGCGGCCAAAGTTATATTGAAAGAGGTTTCATTAAGAATCTCATGATATTCTTTTCTTGAAATATGCTTTACTCTGAACAAACTTTCTCATATTTCTTATGCCAGTTCCTTTATGTACTCTTCTATAGTTTGGGTCATATATGTGTCTCAAAGGTTAATGTGATAAAGGCTTGGGCATCTGGCTATGGCACTACTAGGAGATGATGGGAGCTTTAAGAGGTGGAAAAAAAATCTAGAACTATGTCTCTTTGTGTTTCCTTCATTCCCTCTGTTTCTCTGTGCATCTCTCCCTGTCTCTCTGTGTCTCTGTGTCTCTCTGTCTCTGTCTCTGTCTGTCTCTGTCTTTCTCTGTCTCTCTCATTCTTTGTCTCTCTCTCTCTGTCTCTAGCTCTCTGTCTTTCTCTGGCTGGTCAGCTGGCTCCTGCTTGTGAATCATGTGTAGGCTTTCAGCTATTTTTCCAGCATCATGCCTGACTGCCTGATACCATGCTCCCCACCATGATGTTCATGGGTTCACCCTCTGAAACTGTAAGCAAGCCCCCAGTACCCAATTAAGGGCTTTCATAAGCTACCTTGGTCACTGTGTCTCTTCATAGCAATAGAACAGTAATTAACACTGAGCATATACCCGGAACATGGAACCTGACTTGGGTTTTGAAGGGGAAAAGCCTCAGAATGCTCAAACTTTAGAAAAAGTCTTTGTGAAAACATAATGAGGAAAATGCAGTTAGAACAGGAGAGGGAATACAGGAATAGCTGCAGAAACATCACCTTTACAGTCAAGATAGCATGACATGGCATCTGTGTAATTTATTGTCAATGGCAGACTTATTACTTTTAATGCTGTAATTTTCACAGGGTCACTGTTCTGCTTTCCCTGTTATATCTGTTACATAAAACTGTACTTTTGCTTTTCTATTGTATAAAGCAAAAATTCCAGTAAAAGAAGCTGCTTTTGGGTGACATCATATTTCCATTAAAAAAAAAAAGCCACTTCACACATACACTCACTTTTACTTCCTCTTTTATGCTATTGCTCCCATGTCAATCCCATCTTTCCTTCTCCCCTTGTTTCCAACTGCCTTGCTTGGTGATTCAATTGGGACTAAGGTGACATGTCCTGAGGTTCTTGTTAAAGTTCTTAGGAATCAAAGTATAGGTAGATAATTTTCTAATGATCATTTGTCAATGGATACTTCAACCAAAATAAATCTATCCTCACTCAATGCCATAAGACATACCTGGAAAGCCAAGTTGCTTTTTGTGCACATGCCTGAACCATGGACTTTCAGGGTTCTTGTTGTTGTTTTACTTTTACAATATTGGAGAGGTCCACCAACCAGCTTCCAAATAAATCACACACAGGGAGGCTTATTCTTAATTATAAATGCCTGGCTTTAGCTTAGCTTGTTTCTTGGCAGCTTTTATTTACTTAAGTTTTGCCTCTGGGCTTTGACCTTTCTCTATTTCTGTAGAACTTTTCTTTCTTTCTTACTCTGTTGCTGATTGTGTAGCTGAGTGGCTGGTCCCTTTTTTTCTGCTCCTTGATCTTCCTTCTTCCTTCCAGATTTCTCTTTCTACACATTCTCTCTGCCTGCCAGCCCTGCCTATCCTTTCTCCTGACTCACTATTGGCAGTTCAGCTCTTTATTAGACTGTCAGGTGTTTTAGACAGGCATGGTAACACAGCTTCACAGAGTTAAACAAATGTAACATAAAAGAATGCAACACATCTTTGTATCATTAAACAAATGTTCCACAGCATAAACAAAGGTAACATCTTAAAATAATATTCTACAACAGTTCTGATTAATCATATTCTAAATCTGGAATGTTAAAAAAATGAGTCTAATCCAGTGGTTGAGAAAATGAGGAGTCCGAGATGGGGCAAGAAGATGACTCATGGAAATGGGGTAACTGGAATATTGAGTAAAAATTGGGTCTTTCTGACAAAGCCACCAGTTTTTGTTGCAGCTTGCTTAGCAACAAATAGAACAAACAAACCATGTGAGCTAGAAGATGGGAAGTGGGTACTGTGGGCATTGGGGGTGCCCACTAATATGAAATGGAGACGCAGCACTCTGCCACACCTCTGATGGCACATCCTGGCTGCAAAAGCCAACTTGCTTTTGCAGTGCCAGGGCTGCAGCTTCACACTCTCCTCCCTGGTAGGGCCATGTCTTGGCTTCCATTCAAGCGGCATGAAAAGGTGTCTATAATTATCGCTCCAGCCTTGGCATTTGCACACAACTGTTGCATCTCACTCAGATCTGCCTAGTCCTAGAGAATGAGTCCCCAAACAAGAAGGCCACTGTGCTTGATGACATCTCTCTACCTTCAGATACCACAGCCATAAGCAAAGTGTTAAGAGGCCTGCAGTCAGATGCTGGCTAAGACATTTCCTGGATCCTTCTGGTCCTTTTGGGGTCAAGCTGGCACACACTGTGAGAGGAACATAAACACTGAATTCCATGTCTTCCTGGAGGCACAGGACCAAAGGGAGAGAGGGGAAAGAAAATTAAGAATATTTCACTGCCAGTTTGGGTGTCAGTAAAGGAATTCTGTAAATTCTGTTTTTTATATTTTAGGCCACCATGGAGGCCCAGGTCAAGTTTAGACATCTGTTAAAATTTTCCAAATTGGAAAGGACTGTAAATGCCCCTAGTTCAGCCTCCCATTCAGTACAGTTGCACCTAAAACTATCCTGGAACTGCCATCCTTGTTTTCCTTGGATGCTTCTAACACTGTGTATTTCTCTTCCTGAAATATTTCTGTCCAGGTTACCCTCTCTTTTTCCAGTGATCACCACTTACTGGAAAGAATGTCTTATTCTGGGAGTCTTCTCTGACTTCTAACTGTACTGCAGTGTTCTAGTATAGATTTAAAATAATAATTCCCTTGTTATTGAAGGCATTTCAATTGTTTTTACTATTGGGTTTATAATCAATTAAATTCCCCAGGCTTCCTCATATAAACTACTGAGAAATCAAACTTCTTCCTAAATTGTACTCATGCCACTGATTTCTGTTTTAAACACACTGAGGGATTTTACATTTACCCCTGTCAGATTTTTTTATCTTATTTACATCTGTCCATTTTTGCAGATTATTAAATCCTATTATTTTGTTATCTAGTATAATAACTTTTCTTTCAAACTTTGAATTGACAGCTAATTTGAAACCCCCACACTGTGTGTGTGTGTGTGTGTGTGTGTGTGTGTGTGTGTGTTCATTTTTATCTCTCTTGTTGAGAGATTTAGTAGTATAATGCAGTGCTTTAGTTAAGGTTTCAATTGCTGTGATATACATCATGACCAAAAGCAACTTGGAGAGGAAACCTCAAAGCCCACACCCACTGACATTCTTCTTCCAACAAAGCCATCCATTCTAATCCTTCCCAAGCAGCAGCAGCAGCTAGAGACCAAGAATTCAAATGTCTGAGACCATAGAGCATCTCATTCAAACTACCATAAAGTGTGTGTGTGTGTGTGTGTGTGTGTGTGTGTGTGTGTGTTTGAGAGACAGAGAGAGAGAGAGAGAGAGAGAGAGAGAGGAGAAGAGCAGGACACAGAACACATCTATGCAGGTACTATGTCAGCTGATAATACTTCAGGGAATATACCCTGGGAAATGCTGGCTTTGGCTACTATCAAACCTGAATTTCAATCTATGCTTCTCCCTTTAGCACTTAGAATAATTTATTTAATCTCAGTAGCGTTCAGTTTTCTTGTCTATTGAATAGACACAATCATTTTGTTTGTTTGTTTTTCGAGACAGGGTTTCTCTGTGTAGCTTTGTGCCTTTCCTGGAACTTGCTTTGGAGACCAGGCTGGCCTCGAACTCACAGAGATCCCCCTGCCTCTGCCTCCCGAGTGCTGGGAGTAAAGGTGTGTGCCACCACAATCTTACCTGGAATATTTAGGGTGAGAATTAACATACACACAGGTGCATGCCCTCAAACTATTTTACTGTGGGTATTTTGTTTCACATTATATACTCACAGATTATAGAAATACTGCTACACTTCACCATTTGGTAACATGCTACTAGATCTCTCAATTAATATTAAGGTAATGTGTGCATGAATGAGTGCTTTCTATCACATTAAGATGCTAAATACTCAACAGGGGTTAGTTATCACTAAAAATATGATTACAATAGTTTTTATCATTAGTATAATTCTGATATTAGTCTAGTAATTAGGCCTACTATATAAGGCCTAATTAAATATATAGGCCTACTAAATATAGAAAACATAATATTATACTTTAAGCAAGCTAAAAGATAACTGAAAATATGACTTATATGCTAATAAATGATGAATATCCTTAATATTATTTTAAATCCCATGAATCCATAAGAAAAACTTTATATATTAACACTAAGTAGTCAAAGAATATGAGCTAATAATTCACAAAATATGAAATATTAGTGGTCAGTAACACAGGATTACTTACATAAAATTAGAAATGTTTCTATTTTTAATGATTTTTATAAGAATTTTTTATGGTATGTGTTCAAATATATGTACACAGGGAGGTCGGAGGCCAGCTTTTCAGGAGTCAGTTCTCTCCTTTTACAGTGTGGGCTGTGAGGAATGAACTCTGGTTGCCGGTCTTGGTGGCAAGTGCCCTAGCTCCCTAAGATATATTATTAGCTCCCAAGAAACCTGTATTTTTAGTGACAAAACCTCTACAGGTTGCTTGAGTGTTGAGAAATAGGCACTTCTGGTCCCAATCCAAAATAAAAACCATACAAAAAAGAGCTAACAGGCATTTAGTGTTTCTATATAATCAGAAAAAGTATTTTACTCATTAATTTCTCATAATAACTTTGTTAGGTAGATATTTTAATTATTACTAGTGTGCAGATGATAAAAATATGTACATGAATTTACATATACCCTTCCTGGAGCAACATTAGTGAAGAATAACTTGACAGCATGAAAACATCATTATCACCTGGCTCGTATGGGATAACAATATCAAGACCTACCTGTAAGACAGAGTAAGTTCAAGACCAGCCTAAGCAGCATAGCAAGACCATGCCTCAAAATAAAAAATAAAAGAGGGCTGGTGTTTGAGTTCAGTGGTACGTGCTTACCTAACACATGAAAGCCCTAGACTAAGCCACCAATAGGCAAACAAAAAAGCTGTTTTCTTTGATATGATGTAGTGGAAGCTGATGTATAACTCAGATAATCTTAAGGACTTATTCTTCCAACTGCTACTAGATAGAAGTCCTTAGCGCTCAGTCCTTTTTGTATATTATCCTTAGCTGCCTTGACAACATATAACTTGAGATCATTTCATATACAATGAGGAAATATAAAACTTTCCTCTCATTGCACAAGAGACATTTCTTCAGGGCCATTTCTGTTCTAGAGCTTTCCATGGCATAACTTGATTCACTGCTAAGAGTCTATAACAGAGAGGATAATAGGGGGGTTTGGGGGAGAGAAAAACATGATCAAAATATATTGTATAAAATATTTTTAAAGTAAGCACACAAAATAAATAAAAAAGAAACACACACACACACACACACACACTCACATGTGCGTGTGTGCGCACACCTATAACAAGCAATCTTTTTCTCTTGCCCAGCTTTATATCTTCTCTTCTCTTTCCAGCGTTTTGATTCAAAACAAACAAGCAGAAAATTCTTGAAGGCCTGGAGACATGGTTCAATCTGTGGAAAAAATGTCTATTACATAAACATGTGGACCTGAGTTCACATCTCCAGCATTCACACAAAACAGTAGGCATGGTGGCACATGCCTGCAATTCTACTGCAGGGGAAGTAGAAACCAGAGGATCTCTGGGACTACCCGGCCATCTAGTCATGCCTAGTTAGTGAGTTTCAAGTTCAATAAGATATCACATCTCAAAAAACAATGTGGATAGTGACTGAAGAAGATAACTTATATCAACCTCTGTCCTACATGTGCTCATGCACCTGCACACACGCTTGTATATCCATAAATACATATATATGCATACAACACACATGCAAAAATCATGACTGGGTTAATGTGGGTCTGGGGATGTAACTCAGTTGCTAGAGTACCTGTATAGTATGCATGACGCTCTGCCTCAAACCCCAGCACTGGATAAACCCCAAGTGGTGGCACACATATGTAATTCTACCACTCAGAAGATAGGGATCAAAGGATCAGAAGTTCAAGGTCACCCTTGGCTACAAAGTGAATTAGAGGCCAACCTGGGGTACATGAGACCCTGTCTAGAAATAAACAAACATTCTTGCAAATGAATTTCCATATGGGAGTCTGTTTCCTGGAGAGAACACATTGTGATATACAATAAATTAATGTCAAAGACTTAAGTCTTAGTTACTTTTCTATTGCTATCAAGAAACACCATGACCAGGGCAACTTATGAAAGAAAATATTTAATTGGGGTTTGCTTACACTTCAGAGAATTAGTCCATGATCTTCATGTCAGGGAGAATGGCAGCAGGCAGGCAGTCACGGTGCTAGAGCAGTAGCAGAGAGCTTATGTCTGGTTTGAAAGTTGGAGGAAGAGAGCTTTGGAAGCTCCAAAGCCCATACCCAGTGACACAGCTCCTCTAACAACACTACACCTTTCCAAAAACAGTTCCAACAGCTAAGGATCAAGCATTCAAATATATGAACCTATGGGGGCCATTTTTATTCAAAGCACTGCAACTTATCATGAACCAGTGGTTCTCAACCTGTGGGTCACATATCAGGTATCCTACATATCAGATATTTGCATAATCATTTGTAAAAGTACCAAAATTACAGTTATGACGTAGCAGTGAAAGCAATTTTATGGATGGGGGTGATCACAACATGAGTAACTTTATTAAATGGTCACAGCATTAGGAAGATTGAGAACCACTGTCCTAAATAAAAGACGTATTGTGCATCAAGAATTATATAGAAGTCCTGGTAGACACAAGAGGAAGAAATCTAGGTCTCTGAGTCGATGTATGAAAAATTTCATCTACAAAATTGAGCTTGGGGATGGAAAAATATTGCTTCCATCTTTTCAACAATGATAAAAGAAAGAGAAAAGAACTCTAGATTAGCGACTTCTTTTGAATGCACTAGAAGAATAACCTGGAACCTAGAGAAAGAGAAAGTTGCTCATAGAGAGAAACTGCATTTGTTTACCAGGCATAGGAGCTAACAGAGGTCTTGTAAGCCAGGAAGAGAATTTAGCCATAAGTTTGAAGGGTCAAACTGTGAAAGGTTGAATGTGGGCAACTGTAAATGTTGTCCACTGTAAGTCATGTCCTAGCGAGGGGCTGTGGATTAAAAAACAGAGACAAGAGACAGCCGGTCATTTGTCTCAGCAGAATGCCAAATGCTGTTTATTGAAGGAGGGAGGAATCCTTAAATATAGGCTTACAGCACAATGGGAGAACCCCCGGAGGGCAGAAGTTTGCTACCAATGTTCTACATTCTTGCATCTAAGCTGTTTACACCAAATGCAGGATACACAAACAAAGAACCTCCGGTGAGCCATCTGGAGGAACGAAACCAGCAGGGAATCAGCATAGGGAGGACATCTGGTCAAGGTCAGCAAGCAAGGCAACAGCTACTCCAAACCGTGCCTGGGGCCCTACTTGTAAGAGTATAAAGTCCTGAGACAAGGGGGCATCACAAAGTTCACACCTTGCTGGGTTGTTTGTTTTTTTTTCTATAGTATCCCAGTGCCTGCTATAAGGAGAGAAAGTGTCCACATGGAGGACTGACTGGCAGGCAGGAAATAGCTCCTTTATGCTGGGTTTTTGTTGTGGTGGTTTTTATTTGTTTTGTTTGACTTGACACAAGCAAGCAAACTAGAGGAAACCTCAACTGAACTCAATAAATGCCACCCTCCGATTGGGCAATTTCCTGATGAATGATTGATGTGAGAGGGCCCAGGTTACTATGAGAGGGGAGACCCCACTGGGAGGGGGTCCTGGGAAGTATAATAAAGGTATCTGAACATGAGCCTGGGAGTAAGCTAGTAAGCAGCGCTCCCCCATAGTTTCTGCTTCAGTCCCTCCCCACATGTATGTTCCTGTCATGACTTCCCTCAGCGATGGTGTGTGATATAGAAATGTAAGCCGAAATAAACCCTCTCTTTCCCAAGTTGCTTTTGCTCATGGTGTCTATCCCTGTCACAGATTGGACAGCAAACTAGGACATACCACCTCCCATAACAGATGAAAGCCTTTCTCTCTTGAATACACAAACTGCAACCTGGTGGTAGAAAGCAGAGTTCACTGGGAGAAAGGAATGGAACCCCATCTGTCCCTTGGATGATGTAAGGACAGGCTCAAGTACTTCTGAAGACCTCTGAAGTCCTCTGGCCTGGCTTCATAATGCCTGCTGAGTGTTGATCAGGGTGTGCAAACATTATTTTCATATATCTACCATCACCATACTAACAGTTTGCCATATAAAAATCAAAATTTGATAGAACTGGGGGAATTAAGAAAGTATGGCAAAGAAGAGACCCAAACTCAGTGGCAAGTAAACTTGAGTACAAAAAGCCCATCTCACTATTACATTCCTGTGATCTCTCATGCTGTAGGCCAAGCAGAAGGAAAGGCATGCTCACCCTCAAGCAGAAGATACTTCTGTCTTTGTATCTACTATTAGATCACACAACATACTCCATTTTCAATTAATTCAGAGGCATTTCAAAAGGCAAAACAACAACAAACATAAGATGCAGTCTCATTATGAACAAATTAGGAGCAAACAGGGAAAGCATTGTGATCAATTGAAAAGAAAGGGTCCAATATGTAGCTCAATGGTAGTATTTGCCTAGCATATGTTGAGGCACTAGATTTTGATGCCAGCACCCCCAAAACAAAAGCAAATGACAGACACTGTGTCAAAAAAGACAGCTATCTTTATATATATATTTATATAAACATATAAATACATGACATTATATACATAGTTTTCACTATGAAGCTCACGCTGGCCTTGAATTCATGATCCTCCTGCCTCACCCTCCCAAGTGCTGAGGTTACAGGAGTAAGACACAGTGGTCTGATACTAGACTTTAGTAGAAGAAATAATGGAGGTGGTAGGTGGAAAAATAGTAATACTACCGGTGAACATAGCTGCAGGCTCATCCCACCACAGCGCTTTCCCTCTCAGAATGGATGGACTGTATTGCTGTGCTTGTGAGTGAGGATCCATCCTTCCTCTCTTAGGTACCACCATGTATTATATGATTGGGAAAATGGGAATTGGATCAACATATTCCAGAATACTGGATGGAGAGCAGCTCACAAAGCCTCACCTCTGAGGAGCTATTGGCAGGAGGTATCTGTTAGGCAAGGGAGAGTCAGTTTTCTTTGGGATTTGGCAGCTGGTAAGTTGACCAGGCTCCAGTGGATTTTTTTCCACACCTCTGAGTATGTGGGTAACTAAATTGAAGTTGGGAGGTTATAAAAAAATCAGAAGAAGAGGACATGAGTTGGGTGGTCTGGGATGAGGTAGAGGGAGAAATGTATGATAAATAAGAATAAAAATCCCTGCAACTGAAGTGCGAGGTGACTGCTATGATGAACCTGACCATATGATGTCTAAGACTAGTTTGTGAGAAGTGGATGAGGTTGTGGAGCTTCAAGGTAGCCTTGGAATGATGAAAGCCGAGCTTAATGGGCCATGCTGGTGGGATGTGCAGAATGCTTATAAAACAGGATAGCAAAGGCTGCTCAGGAGCTGCCCTTCCTACTGTACCCTGACAAGGAATCTGCTTATGCTCTGCTTGTGTCCTGAATGTCTGAGTGATGCTGAATTCACAAGTGGTGGGCTAAGCTGTTTGGCGGAGAACACTTCAAGATAGCAGAGCAATCAGACTTGGAGCTCTTAATCAGATTTATAGTAACAGAGAGTAAAGGCTCAATCAGAAAGACTCAAAAACTGTGGCATTTGATGAGGAACAGAGCCATGAACTTTGCAAAAGATGAGGACAGAGTGGGTGTGGACAAAGGGCTGTAATTGTCTGATTGGTGCCATCAAAGAGAAACTAGGCAATTTACTCCAAGGCTAAAAAGTTGCCTAGAGGTATGACTTCACTCACTGAAAGTTGTAGGCAATGAAAATGTAGATGAATTTTAAAAGTTTCATTGATGAAGAGAGAACTTGAGAAGATATAGCCTCTAGAGTGGTCTTCTCATTCAGAACTGTCTAGGAAAATGTTTCCTCCAGTACCAAAGGGCAGGTAGCACTCACAATCCTCTTAGCTATGGTTGAGGATGCCAGGGTATATTTCAAGCTGGCAAGAGAGCTTTGTATCCTCCATGTGGTGCTGGCTTTGTGCACATGTAGAATGGAAGGGTTAGAGTCACAGAAGCACATACAAAGTTTTAAAGAAGTGTCTCAGGTCAGGCAACATGTGGCAGAGTCGACTACCTGACCTTCATGAGGCCTTGAGATGTTGTTGCATGAAGGTCTGAAGATGACACCTCAGTAGCAGTGAAGACCCCAAGATATTGGAGATGCCAAAGAAAGCTGCAGGGACTGAGTGAAGCCAACATTTTGTAGGTTTCAAGGCAAAGCAGAGTTACTCAAGCCCATTGAAGGTCAGACGTTTCCTCCACAAGCTCCAGATGCCTGCCAGATGCAGAGCTACAGGATTTGACATCTGCCGTGCTGGGTTTGGGGCTTTTTCTGGTTTGATTTTTCTCTTGCTATGCCCCAGTTCTTCCTTTTAAGAATAGAATGTTCTCCCTGTCCCATGGTATACTGGAAGTATGGGATTTGATTTTTATTTACCCAGGGCTCACAGTTAAGAGATTACTTTGAGTTCCAGAAAAGACTCTGAACTTTTAAACAGTACTGAAACTGTAAATCTACAGGGACATTTGAAGTGCTGGTTGTATTATGAGACAACCATGAGGTTGTTGGGGACAGAGATTGAATGTTAAGATTTGAATATGAAATCTCCACCTGTGTTGCTCATGTGTTGGAAACTTGCTTCCCAGAAGGTAGATCTCCTTTGGGGACTTGTGGAACCTTTTGAGCATGGAGCCTGGCTGGTGGACACAGCAATTTAGGCACAGGCCTGAAGTGTTATAGGTAAGCTCAACTTCTGCTCCAACTCTCTGCTTCTTGTCTGCTGTCACAATGCAAGCTGTTACATCAAACCCATGGCTGCCACAGCTAGGAAGTTCCTCCATCTCCATGCCTTCCCTTACACAATGGACTATTCCCTCTCAAACTATGACTCAGATTAAATTTGTTCTCCTGTAAGTTGCTTTTGTCGGGTATTCTAACCTATTAATGGGAAAATAAAGTGTTGATTATTGGATTAATTCAATACTCATTTCATCTTTATAATGCTTATAAAAAAGAGGTATTTCTCTTGAGGGAAGGGTACATAAAGGCCAATGATATACCTCAGTGGGCAGGGATTCTTGCTGTACAAGTTGACCTGAACTTGAGCTCCAGAATCCTTGTAAAGGTATACAAAACAAGCACTGACTCCACAAAGTGGTACTCTGACCTCTACATGCATACCACGGCATGTGCAGCCCCCTCCCTATACCCATTCATCATGCACACACACTAATACTATAAAATATTTTAAAAGAGCAAATAAGAAACACAGTAACTGGGATGAAGATGGTCTTTGAAGTACTTATTAATTAGACCCAAAACAGGCAAAGCAAAATTAGTGATCTTGATAATAGGTTTCAACTGAAATATAAAACACACTGAAAAAATTATCAAGCAAAACAGAGGATGCAAGACTAAATGGTAGTAGTAAATGGTTTAACAAATTTGTAAAGAAATTCCACAAGGAAAAGAAAAAAAGAACTCAAGAGAAATAGTTGAAGATAGTGTAAAATAATGCCTGAGATTTCCTAAAATTAATGACATACATCAAACTACAAATCTGAGAGATGCAGAAAAGAAGAAAAAATAGATGTTATTCCTACCCTGTGTCTATTGTAACAAATGATCACAAACATGTGGGTTAAAATAGAACATGTACATAGTCCTTCACCACCCTGGAAGGCAGTAGCCTGAAATTAGTGTCAAGCCACAATCAGAGCAGTGCCATGCTCTCTCCCAAAGGTGTAGAAAAGTATCCTGTATTTGCCTCTTTCAGTGTCCGGTGACTGTCAGCTGTTCCTTGGACTTGAATGAATTCATTTAACATCAGCATCTTCAAATATCTCTGTTCTGCCTTCATATTGTCTTGTCCTCTGCATGTGTGTCAAAACCACAAGAAACAGAACTAGAGATTAGCATTTTACTATGTGGCATTGTAGCAGCACACAATGCACTACACAGCTTCATTGCCTTTAAAGTAAAATTCAGATTGTCTTGGTTCCACAAGGAAGATCCCAGTTTAGACTCCTAGCAATAGCAGATATGTAGCCTGAACTGGCCATTACCCATAACCAGATTGGTGCCTAACCCAATTGTCATCAGAGAGGTGCCATCCAGCAACTGACAGAAACAGATGCAGATCCACAGCCTAACATTAGTTAGAGTTCTTGGAATCCTGCAGAAGAGGGGGAGAAAAGAATGTAGGAGTTAGAGAGGTCAAGGACATCACAAAAAAGCCCACAGAATCAACTAACCAGGGCCTATAGGGGCTCACAGATACTGAACCAACAATCAGGGAGCCTGTATGGGTCTGACCTACATCTTCTGCATCTATGTTACAGTTCTGTAGCTTGGGGTTCCTTTGGTATTACTAACAGTGACAGAAGGGGCTGTCTCTGACTCTTTTGTCTGATTTTGGGACCCTTTTCCTCCTATGTCCAGCCTTAGTATGAGGGATGTGCCTAGTTTTATTATAACTTGTTATGCCATGTTTGGTTTATAGCCCTGGGAGGCCTGCCTTTTCCTAAACAGAAACAGAGGAGGAATGGATTGGGGGTGGGAACAGGGAGAGTAGGGGAAGGACTGGGAGGAGAGGTGAGATGAGACACTGGCAGGGATGTAAAACAAACAAACAAACAAATAAATAAATAAATTTAACAAAAATAGCTCTTAGGAGAAGAGGGAAACTTGCTTTCTACTTCCCAAGGGATAGAGTTCGCCATGGTGGAGAAGTCAAGAGAGCAGACAGAAAAGGCAGGCAGATAGGAGCAGGAGCCTGGCTATGCCCACTGTGTTGTCCACGCCCACTGTGTTGTCCACGCCTACTGTGTTGTCCCAGCTCAGGAGACAGAGAGGGAAGAGGAAGTGCATCTGGGCTGTAAGGCTAGTGGTGGACTTTCTCCAGTGGGGCTCCATTTCCTAAAGGTTCCATAGCACCAGCTGGGGATCAAGTGTTCAAACACTGGAGCCGGTGATGGGCAGTTTACTCTCAAACCACAATACTAATTATCAAACATACATTTTAAGTCATTAAAAATGCTTTATTTATTTCCTAATTTAGTTTTATTTTTTTAATTCATTTTACATACTAACCACAATTCCTCCCCCTGCCCTCCTCCTGCTCCACCTCCCAATTCCCCCAACTCACCACCATCCTCTCCTCAGAAAGGATAAGGACTCCCATGGGGAGTCAACAATAGCTGGCATGTTCAGTTGAGGCAGGAACAAGCCCAACCCCCCCCACCACATCAAGGCTGAACAAGGCATCCCACTGTATAAAATGGACTTCAAAAAGCCAGCTCATGCACCAGGGATAGATCCTGGTCCCACTGCCAGGGGTCCCACAAACAGAACAAGCTACACCCATATGCAGAGGTCCTATTTTGGTCTCACACAGGCTCCTCAGCTGGTCTAGTGTCTGTATTAAACATGTTTTTTAGGGGTTGGGGATTTAGCTCAGTGGTAGAGTGCTTGCCTAGCAAATGCAAGGCCTCAGTCCCCAGCTCTGGCAAAACAAAAACAAAACATGCTTTTTAAAAGATTTATTTATTTACTTGCTTACTGTGATAGTTTGAATAAAAATAGCCTATCCCATAGGCTCATAGGGATTGGTACTAATAGGAGGTGTGGCCTTGGAGTGGGTGTGGCCTTGTCAGAGGAAGTGTGTCACTGGGGGTGGGCTTTGAGTTTTGAGATGCTCAAGCCAGGCCTAGTGCCTCTTTCTTCCTGATACCTGCAAATCTGGATGTAGACCTCTCAGCTCCTTCTCCAGTACCATGTCTGCCTGTGTGCTATCATGCTTATTGCCATGATGATAATGGACTAAACCTCTGAACTGTAAATCACCCCAATTCAATATTTCATTGTAAGAGTTGTCAAGGTCATGGTATGTCTTTACAGCAATAGAAACCCTAAGACACTTACTTGCTTACTTATGTGTCTGTATGTGCCTGCATGAATTTATGTGCACCACATGCCTGTAGGTTTTTGCAGAGGCCTTAGGACCTCTCAGATATAGGTAATTGTATATAGGTGCTGGGACTCAAACATCCAAGAACAGTAAACATTCTCTGCAGACGTACTAAACATGTTTTTTGTTTGTTTTGTTTTAGTTGTTTGTTTTTTGTTTTATCTTTTGTTTTTGAATCATGCCTGTTAAATAACTCTTTGCTTCTGTTACTTGTGGGCCTTGACGACACCTTTCTATTTTTGGTATCTTATGAATCTGAGAACTTTAGATACCTCACATAAGTGAAACCACAGAGTATTCATCTTTTAGTGACTGGCTGACTTCACCTAGCATAATGTTCTGATGTTCTCAAGATTTATCCATGTGTGAGCACATGTCAAAATTTCTCCCCATTTAAAGGAATATTACACTATGGGGGATATACCATGATGGACACTTGGGTTGGGTTGCTTCTACCTCTTGGCAACTGTGGGTAACGTTACAGTGAACATGGCTGTGCAAATATCAAACATCCTGCTTTTGATTGTTTGGGTTATATACCTAGAAGTAAGACATTGGTGGTCATAAAGCAATCACGTTTGTAAGTTTTGGAAGAATTTCCTTACTGTTTTCTGCAAATTGTATTTTTAATTTATGTGTATGTTTCTCTCTGTGTGGATGCCATGTATGTGTTGGTGCTGAAGTTAGAGAGGCTGTTGTGTGCTGCCTGACATGCATGCTGGGAAGCTAACTCTAATGCTCTGAAAGAGTAATAGTACATCCTCTTAACCACTGAGCCATCTCTCCAGCCCCATCTTTACCCAGTGAGTCATCTTTCTGGCCCAAACATTTTTTAAATGTGTGTGTGTGTGTGTGTGTGTGTGTGTGTGTGTGTGTATGCGCAGGTGCTGTTGGAGACCAAAATAGGGTGTTAGATCCCCTGGCGCTGGAGTTGCAGGTGGTTGTGTGGGTATTGGGAACTGTCAGGTCCAAATGAAACTCCATTTTCTCAAATTCTTTTACTTAGACAAAAGCCAGCATCCCTCAGGAACTTGTGAAGCTGGTTCCCTCTACTAAAAGGAACCATTTCCCTTATCATTGGCAGAAGGGACAAATGGCTATCTGTGGTACCTATTTGCATACCCAAATGCATGCTGGTCTCCAGATTCCTTCAGTATCACAAGTACCTGTTACACATTTCAGAGCCCATGCTAACATCCTAGATCTCAGCTCTTCTCATGGGCTTCTCAAGGCCCAGCTACTCATTCTTCTCACCCTGCTATTTTGTATATACACTTCTCTTTTGACCCCCACTCTTTCTTTTAATCTCTCACGTCCCCCAACCCCCCCCCCACTTTCTTATCTCTCAGCTCTGCTTCTGCTCCTTTCATGGCCAGGTCCAGTCTGTTCTGGTGGTCAGTCTACTACTTTCTCTCTCTGCTCTGGACTCTTCCAGGGTCCTCTGGCTGTTCTCCCCTTTCAGTCAACAAATACCATGGAGCATTCATACGATCAGTTTCTATAAGAACCAAATTCAGGTCCTCTGGAGGAAGAGCAAGCACTTTTAACAGCTGAGCCATCTCTCCAACCCCTCATACTGCTTTTCATACTGGTAGCACCATTTCACATTCTAATAAATAGTATACAGTGTTCTAATTGCTATGCTTTCTGTCCACTAACTGTCATTTCAACCGTCATCCCCACCCTGTTTTACTCTAATGGCCATCCTAAGGGGTGTGAGGTGCGCTCTCTCATTGTTATTTTGACTTTCATTTCCCTAGGGGTTAATGATATGAAACATCTGTTCATGCATTTATTTGCCATTTGTGCATCTTCTTTGGAATACTGTTTATTCAAACCCTTTGCATATTTTTAAATCTACCTCATTTTTATTTATCTTCATGACATTCCCTACTTAAAATGTTTTTATGGACATCTTTAGATATTTATTAAATTTTTTCATTTAGTTTTGCATGTTGACCACAGTTTTCCCTTCCTCCTCTCCTCCTGTTCCCTCCCCACCACCTCCCATCTACCCCCCCCAATCCACTCCTCCTCTATCTCTGTTCAGAAAGGGGAAGACCTCTCATGGGAGTCAACAAAGCAGGACACTTGTAGTTTTAAACTTTTATTATAAAAAAAGAAGAGCAGTGTGTGTAAACATCTTTCTGCATGCTTACTTGTATACATTGGGAGGTTAATTTACATATATGTATCTTATTGACCATGATGAGATATTTAAAAGGAAATCGCATACATACTATCTATAAGTAATAAAGAAATAGAATCAGGCTTAGAGAATAGGTACAGTTTCCATTTTGATGGATCCTGACAGACAGCTATTTAAAATGGTTGTGCATGTTTGTACCTCTGTCAAAAATAATATGAATAGCAATTTCCCTACACCCTTGTTATAGACATGTTGAGAGAGTTAAAGTTACTTCTTTTGGAAGATGGGGGATATCTTGTACAGAAGTCTATAATTGTAAAATATCCAAACATATCAATGTTTTTGCATGACATTTACATTTTTTAAGAATCCTACCAAAAGGTTATGAACACATTTTTCTTTGTATTTTTTCCACTAGTGCATGAACTTTAAGAGAGTTGAGTTTTTTTAATCTGTTTGAAATATATTCCAATGACTCATGTTTAAGTGGGACTCTAAGTATATTTTGCAAGTGGTTAGCTATTTTGTCATTATAATGCTATAATAATCACTAACATTTAGTGAACAATATTTAAATGAGCTATATTCTATTAAATTTAATAAATCCTTATCAGACTGGTCTTCATGATGAAATAAATATTTTTAAGTAAGAGGTAAATGGTTATCTGGTTTGCTCAAATAATGTAGACATCCTTAGTGGATTCAGTAATCTAACCATAACATAGTGACTCCATACTAATTGACCTTCCAATGAAATTTCCTTTTCCCATATACTTGAAATATTACCTTAAGGATATACTAAATGCTTTTAAATACATGAGTTTCTTTGGTGACTTTCTATTGCATTTCATGATTTTCCTGTTCTTATACTATTCTGTGATTTTAAAGACTACTTTTATTGTGTTATTCACACCACCTAAGATTGTAAGAACACCCTGTTGTCCACAGGATCAAGTCCAAACCATTTGGTATGCCACAGAAGTTCCACTCTCTTCTGTTTCCTAACTCTGAGTCTCACCATGGGCACAAATCTCTTAACCCCATGGTTTTTCTGTGTTCTAGTAGTAATAATGATTTTTTGTTTTATATAACCAGTTTTTAATGCCTTGGCAGTGGGCAGTACCTAATTCCATACACCCTACTTTTCACCTAAGACTAAGTTTCATATACAAGTGAACCTTTTTTTGAGATTTTAATATAGTTACAATATTTCTTTCTTCTCTTTCCTCCATCAAAACCTTTTCATACACCCTTCACTGCTATTCTTCAAATTCACAACTTCTAATTTCACCAATCATTATTGTATGCATACATATATACATATATTTTCCTAAATTTAACATGATCAATCAATATAATGTTACTAGTATGTACGTTTGCTGGGCTGACCATTTGGCACTGCACTATCAGAGAAGAGCACATCTTGTAATCATCTAACAGGCCAGTCATCTTGACAGCACTTGATAGGTGTGTGTCCATGCTTCTGCTCATATTACTTCCTATCCTTCATCTTCTTTGACTCTTTCTTGGACAAGTGTTAGTCAATGTATTTCCAACATTACCACTCAAGGTAAAGAAAATCATCAATCTTTGTATATTCCCAACTTGCCTGGTACTTTGATCCTAATGCTGCTGTTTTATATAGTTGAGGAGACTTTATAGGTGTAGCCTCTCTGACATTTCTAGGAGACACAATATAACAGTAATCTTCCTGCTTTACTGGCTCTTCCAATTTTTCCAGCCCCATTTTCTTCAATGATCCTTGAGCCTTAAGTGCAGAAATTAAGTTGTAGATGTATCAGAGGGAACAGAGTACCACATGATTTTGTATTCTCTGTGTTTTGGTTTGTTGTGGTTTTCTGTAATGGTTTTTGTCTGTTGCAAAGAGTAATTTCTTTGATGAGGAGTGAGACATATGTTTATCTGTGTGGATAAAGATGAATACTTAGAATATAGTTAGGGATTACACTGGTTTAATGAAGAGGAGGTTGTAGATCCTCCACCAAGATCTGTAACTTCATAAATCCTGGGTAGTTGGCTAGGATTCTAGTACCAGGCATGGTTTCCCTCTTGTTGAATGGGTCTGAAATCCACTTAGAGAGCTGTTGGTTATATGATATGTGTCCCACTATTGTGCCCTTAGGGTTATGATGCCGTGCAGGTCCTTGTTTTTTTAAGGGTGTCATACCTGGGTAGGACTATTGGTTGATTCCTTCTCTTGGAAGCTTGTATGGTGTCTTACGGTATCATAGAAGCTAATCCTCAGAGAGGAGGATTCCAGGTTAAATACAGCTCAGGCCCTCTGGGTCTTGTGTATAAAGTACATGGTATCTTCATAAATGGGGATTTACCTTCTACCTCTGGGAGGAAAACAAGGGCAAAACCAATAGCTAATAATGTCACTTGGACAGCCCTGACTAACAACTCAAAAGAAGACTTATTATTTCTAGTATTGAGAGTTTTACTACATGGTGTATAGCTCTTGTAGAGAGCATTGCCAGCTCAGGTAGGAAAATATTATTGAAAAGAATATATATACACACACACACACACTTAAATATATTATGTGTAATTTTAGATAGATAGTTGTCTTTGCTAATGTTACTATTGTGATGAAACACCATGACCCAAACCAACTTGGTTGGGGTAAGCATTTATTTATTCCACTCTGAGTTCCATTAACAGTTTATCATCAAAAGCAGTGATGGGAGGAACTCAAGTAGGGCAGAAACCTGAAAGCATGAGTATGGAGGAGTGCTGCTTATTGGCTTGCTCTCCATGTCTTGCTCTGCCTGCTTCCTTATAGAACCTAAACCCAACAGCCCAGGGAAGGCACCACCCACAATGGGCTGGGTCCTCCCCTATAATTCACTAAGAAAATGCTCTACAGGCTTGCCTATAGCCTGTTCTTATGAAAACATTTTCTCAACTGGGGCTCCCTTTGCTCTGATGATTCAAGCTTGTGTCAAATTGACATAAAACTCACCATCACAGTAGTTAATAGTATGATTCCTTGTAACTTTTCAGATATCTTCACTGCTCTTTTACCCTCTTCTCTCTTTTTATATTTGTCTACCTTTCCTCTTCCTAAAGCCCCTCCCCCATTTCCCCCTTCAAACCTTCAAATTATTTGTCTCTGTTATTCCCCTCTCTATTGCTTTTTCTTCCCCACCCCATGGTTCCCCTTTATTTTGCTGGTTTCTGCAGTTCCTCTGGGTGAAATATTCCCATCTGAGGACTTATTTGGAGGCAGAAATCTCAGATGAACAAGAAGATATGATGTTTATCTTTCTGGATCTGAGTTATCTCACTCACTATACTCTTTTGTAGTTCCTTCCACCTATTCATATGCAAGTTTTATGTTTTTTAACAGCTGAATAGTTTTCTCATAGTGAATACGTACCACATTGTAATGATCAATTCATTAGTAGAAGGAGATCTAGGTTGTTTCCATTTCCTAGCTTTTGTGAATAGAGTGGCAATGAACCTGTCTGAGCAAGTATATATGGAGTAGGATGTCGAGTTCTGTCAGCATGTACCAAAGAGTGGTAGGGCAGAGTGATATGGTGCATTTATTTTTAGCTTTTTGAGGGTTCTACACACTGATTTTCCTTTGCAGTTCACCCACAAAGAAGAGAAAAATTTGGAAGTTACTGGACTTAAAAGGCAACTAAGACTATCAGTGAAAGTTATGTGGCTGCCACATAAACCTAGTTACCAGGGCCTAGTATTTATGATGAGAAGGGCAACGCTACTAACCACAAGAAGTCTTTCGACAAAACTAAATAGTAGGACCTTCTACAAAACACCCATCCACTACTCTTTAAAAGTGTGAAAGTTACAAAAAAACAACTAAAATTGGAAGACTGTTTTAAATTAGAGAAAATAAAGAGATATGATAATTCATGTCATATTTCATAAAGAAGACATTAATGAAAAGTGATAAAATCAGACTGAAGTATGTACTTTATAGTGCTGTACGAACTTTTAAAAATCTGTGTATGTTTATATAATCTGTGTTTACATGTGTGAATGTGAGTGAGCACATATAATGGCGAGGAGGTAACATGACAACCTTAGGTGTCAGGCCTCACATTCTACCTTGTTTGAGGCAGAATCTCTCTCTCTCTCTCTCTCTCTCTCTCTCTCTCTCTCTCTCTATCTCTATCTCTCTATCTCTCTATCTATCTGTATGTGTGTGTGTCTGTCTCTCTCTGTCTCGCTGTCTCTCTCTCTGTCTCTGTCTCTGTCTCTCTCTGTCTCTGTCTCTCTGTCTCTGTCTCTCTCTGTCTCTGTCTCTCTGTCTCTGTCTCTCTCTGTCTTTGTCTCTCTCTCTCTTTTCTTCTACTGGTGCATAAACCAGGCTGTCCCAGGGATTCTCCTGTGCAGGTATGGCAGATATGGGCTACTACTGCTGAACTCTGCACAGCTCCAGGGAATTACCTAATTGTGGTGTCAAGGGAATGAAGGAATGGCAGACTGAATAGTCAGAAAAAATTGGGATTAGGTGAATTGGGCTCTAATGGAGAAACTACAGAGCCCTGGAAGCAGAGAATGTATATTATATACAGTTCAACCAGGAGGTGAGGTTATTATATACAGAAAAATAAGGAGGCGGGATTATTATATACAGCTGAATAAGGAGGCAGGTTTAGCTAATCTTGGTAGTAACAATCTCTGTAGAGGAGCAGTCTTTAGGCTCTACACGTCCAGAGGAAGAAAGCTCCAGTGTATATTTTCTGCACACATTCCCAACATCTTCACATGGACCAGAAAAAGGCTTTGTCATCCTTCTGAGCCTCACCTTGGGAGGGCTTTGCCATTCCCACAAGTCTGAAACACTGGGGTCCTTGATATAACTGTGCCCATGTCAAACAATACACATTTATTTACTCAGGAATTGACTTGCTTCTTACATGCCATCATATCCTCTTTCACATGGGTTCTGGTGCTCCAAACTCAGGTCCTTATGCTTGTGTGGCAATGCTTTACCCACTAACACATAACCCCAGCCAATGAAGTTTAATTTCCTACCTTTAATAACTATACTATGTATAGAATTTTAACACTAAGGGAAGCCAACAAGAATACGTGGATACTCTAAGGTGTCTTTGTATGTCTTATGCAAACCTAAAGTCATTTTTAAAGTTTTAAAAAGTTCTTCTTATACTAAATATACCCACACTGCATTTTTGCATAAGAAATTAAGTTCTCTTTTATTAAGCTTTTGAAATTGTTGAGGGCTTGTTTTGATGAAATTAACGTTATCCTAATACACTACTAATTTTGATCATTAAGCAGAGTCTCTTCAAATTAATCCTATTCCATGGGGGCATTTTTGACCACTCAATCAAGAAGAAATTGTATACTTGCTATTAGTTTCAGAAAAGATCCAAGAGAAATTGATTGGCTGTACTCTTTTTGCGAGCAGTTCTCCCAAATGAAATTCTAGGATATTGTCTGTGTGCTCTACTTTCATTCTCTAAAATATTTGAAATATAGTAGGAGCATTGAAATAGGAGCACCTAGAACACCCACGAAGCAAGACTTTAGCAGGACACTGAATGACAATATGTATAGAGTCATACATTTAAATGCCTTTGGGAGCCGCACACGTAATATAAACATTGGAAAGAACGTTGATCTCAGACTCCCCTAATCCTTTCATCAGTTATAAAGTCACATAAGAAGTTGTGATGATTTGTTCAATGTTCCCAGCCGTCACACCATATATATATATATATGATGTGACTTGTAAACATGGCTCTAAACCCAATACTGCTTGTACTATCCTTTATAAATGCAGATGTCTGAGTAGTGTGGAACAATGTTGCTTCTTAAGAGAACTCTACATTTCTGTTATTCCCTACCTTTTGAGCTCCATGCTAGGTGTTGATATGGGTCCAAGAATTTGGGATGACAGGGGCCTTGGTGGTGCATACCTGTAGTCCCACCCTCTCTAAAGGATAAGGCACGAGGGTTGGGTTGCTTGACACCAAGACTTCCTGGCCAGTCTAGGCAGCATAGCCAAATTCTGTCATAAAACAATAATAATACCCCCCAAAAAAGGCCAGGTGGTAGTGGTACACACCTTCCTTCAGGAGGCAGAGACAGATGGATCTCTGTGAGTTCAAGGCCATCCTGGTCTATAGAGTGAGATCCAAGACAGGCAACAAAACTACATGGAGAAACCCTGTCGCAAAAAAACAAAAAAAAATTAATAATAATAATGCAAGAAAGCTCAAAAATAAAAAGAGAAAGAATTTGAGACCCTAAGACTTTGAATTGTTTCCACTTGTACCTTAATGAAGATTGTAATAATAAAGACTAAAAACATGTGTTGGGGAAAGCCTATGAGGGCTCAGCCCTACATAAAGAGCTACAGGCAAATAATGAATGCTGAGAACAGGTGAAATAGTCTTTCCCAGGGAAGAGCATACCAATTGATTATCCAATACCAAATGGTCAGACCTGAAAACACACATACAAGTAAGACTATAGAGACATAGCAGCAGGATATGAGGATTTGAAAGAGTGCAAGGAGAGGCATATGGGTGGGTTCAAAGTGAAGAAAGTGAAGTGAGAAATGGTGTAATTACATTATAATATCAAAAATAAAAGAAACATTTTTTAAAAGAATAAAAAGCAATGGGTAATTAAGGAGTAGGGAGTGATAACACTGAACCACAATAACTTACATTTGTGTGTCTGGAGCTCTTGCAATCACTTTGCAATTATTTTCTCAATTAGTCCACACAATAACTTTCTCTGTACAGCAACAAGGAACGTAACAACTAATTAGAGAGATGGAGTTATCTGTTCAAGGTAATGGAGTGAGTAAATGAATAGGCAAAGTCAGTATGAAATGTGGATTGATTTAACTGCCGAATCACATACACTACATTCTACAGCAAGCAGCCGAAGTGAAAGAGATCAAGACCTGTATGCAAGAGGCTCAATGCCACGACAAACTTCCCTTTACTGTTTTGTGTGAGGGGTTAGGGGAGGGGAAATGGCCTTTTGTTGACAGGAATTTTTGCTCTGTAACACTTCTCTCCTTTCAGCAAGGTTTTGAAGAATCTACTTTTCCTGACTGCAGTAGGTGAAAATACCCTGTGGTGTTAGCATTGGATGTCAAGAGAGAAGGCCACAGTAACTCTAAGAATGGGGGGCGGTGTTATAGTTTGCTTTCATCAAATGACTGAGATAGCTTTCAGATGTGGTAGGTGGGATGAAACTCAAAGAGTGTTGGACTTCAAACATTTCCCCCTCTGTTTCATACACCCTGTGTGCTCTCCAGCAAAAATGCAATCCCTTATGATTCTGTGATTCAACACAGTTGTTGCTTTTAAGTATATTTGAAATCCCAGAGGCCCCTTGGGCAAATCCTTTTAAGTGAGAAGGATATATTTTACTGAGTCAGATAACTCAATTTTTAGTTCTAAGAAGCTTAGGATGTGATTTGAAACTTGCAGCCATTAAAGTAGGAGCCAGCACAAGAGGTGGAAAAGTGTGTCTAGCCTTTGCATGCCAGCCACTGGAGAGCAGGATCGTTGTTCCCTTGACCACAATTTTAGAGGCAGAAACATATGGCAGGACATAATGTGCCATTACATTAGAGCAGGAGGCTTAGTTCCAGTCCCTTCTCCCTCCTCCAGTGTGTAGTTGGAGAGCTTCTCTCCAGGTCCCACTAAGCCCCAGCAGTCCAGTAGCCCACTTATAAAATAAACATACAGACATTCATATTATTTAAACTGCTTGGCCATTAGCTCAGGCCTACCATTGTCTAGCTCTTACTCTTATATTTAGCCTATTTCTATTAATCTATATTTTGCCACGTGGCTTGTGGCTTGCTTGTGTCTTTACATGTTGCTTCTCATGGCAGCAGCTGGCAGTGTCTCTCCTTCACAGCCTTCTACCTCCCCCAATTCTCTTCTCTGCTTGTCCTGCCTATATTTCCTGCCTGGCTACTGGCCAATCAGCATTTTATTTATACAGAGTGATATCCACAGCACCAGTGGCAGATGAGTCACAGGTCAGGATTCCCTGTTTAAAGCTTGATGGTGTCAGTCCTACAGCTTCCATTGGTACCCTGTTAGTGAATGGTGTTTGAGTTTAAATCTAATCACTGTCACATTTGAGCTATGCGACTTTGGGAGTCATTTTACTTCTCAGGGCTTGTTTTCAAATGAGAATAATTATAGTGTACTGTCAATCTCATCAAATTATTGAGATAATTCAATAAGTTAACTGTAAAATATGCAGACCCACGCCTAGTTTATTGTAGAAACTCACCCAGTAAATGCTAATTATAGATAGTTGTCATAATCTGACCCCAAGATATTCTAGGGACCAGAAGAAATATTGGTTCAAAGGTTCTGGATCATGTCTTCAGGCAGCTTTCCAAATTATGGAAGCTGCTTTTCCATTTGACTCTTCTGGGGAAATTAAAGATCTGGGAAGATGGTTAAGTGGTTAAGGAGTTTTGCTGCTCAATCTTGAATACTAGAATTTGGATCCTGGCACCCATGTAATAAGCTGGGCATCCTATGCATGTCTATAAGCCCATCTTCTTGGGTTTCAAGGACAAGAGGATTGTTGCCTTACAGCCTAGCCAGAAAACAAGACCCCCAGGGACAGGAGAGACTTTGTCTCAAAGGAATAAGATAAGGTGTTAGAGAAGAGCCAATGCCCTCTTTAGCCCTTCATACATGTGCAGGGACACAGGTACCCTCATACATACATACATGCATACTCTCTTTCCCTCTTATGTCCCTGTTTCTCTGTCTTTGTCTCTGTCTCTGTCTCTGTCTCTCTGTCTCTCTCTCTCTGTCTCTCTCTCTCTCTGTCTGTGTGTGTGTGTGTGTGTGTGTGTGTGTGTGTGTTGCTGTCTATCTTTCTGTCTCTTTCCTCACTTTCACATACAAGTAAATAAATAATGTCATTAAAAAAGAATGCTATTGTAGTTAGAGTTTCCTGCCTGGCCCAGTCAGGACAAATCTCTCTTACCCGCCAGTCCCACAGTAGCTCAGACCCAACCAAGGAAGCACACAGAAACTTACATTGTTTACAAACTGTATGGCTGTGGCAGGCTTCTTGTTATCTACTTTTTCTATCTTAAATTAACCCATTTCTGCTTATCTATACTTTGCCACATGGCTTGTGGCTTACCAGTGTCTTTACATGTTGCTTTTCATGGCGGCGGTAGGCGGTGTCTCCCCCCAGCCTTCTACTTCTCAGCATTCTCCTCTTCTTTGTCCCGCCTCTACTTCCTGCCTGGCCACTGGCCAATCAGAACTTTATTTATACAGAGCAATATCCACAGCACTTCCCCTTTTCTTTTTTTTTTTTAAGGAAGGCTTTAACTTTTACATAGTACAATTACATATAACAAAACAATTATCTAGCAAGAATTACAGTTACAATATTAAAGAAGATATCCTATCTATCTTATATTTGTGAGTCTGAGGTTTTATATCTAACTTACCTTGTATCATAACTGAGAAAATTATAACTATCTAGTCTTCAACCATATCAAAGACCTTAGAAGGATATAATATTACCTGAGAACCAGGAGAAGGATGTAAACATTTTTCAGGAGTCTTGCAGGGTAGACAGAGACAGCTGGCAGCCTGGACAGTCACCTAATGTTCCTTTGTAAAGTTGGGGCATTTGTCTTCAGCCCACAGGGCTAGAGTCTCTTGGTTATTTTTCTCAGTGTCCTGTAGAATGTCTGGCAGTTTCCTCTGCGAAGCAGGAACCTAAAGGACCATTTTTTAAGCAAAGTTCAGTGGTAACCTTTCTATGGGTCCTGCATGTCCAGTTAATCAAGCAGTCCAGGCAAGAACAGTTTCTTGCCCAAATGGCTATTTTTGCCAAGGTGAAGATAAGATATGAAGTGTCTTCAATGCCCATCGTTGTCTCTGAAGTAAATCAGTGGACATGTCTCACTGTCCAGAAAGTCTAAATTTTAAAAATATTTTAAATGCCATATTCTGTAGACCTTTGAAGTGTTTGAAGATTACCTGTCTATCTGAAATATCTCTGTGTATACCTAGAAGACTTAACTAACATGGCTATGAGTATGATTATCATAGATGACCAGTTATTAATCTATTTTTAATTATCCATTACAATTTTAAATGAGCTATACAAACACAATACCTTAAACATGAGTAGAAATATATACATAGTATAACAAAATTAACTTTAAGTTTGTATCAATAGACTAAAGTCTATACCAATGTAAAACATTTTAAACAAGTTGTTGCTCTTTAGAAGTAAGTTCCTTAATCTACCCTTTCATCCTATTATATCTGTATCATATCCCCTTTTTTTTCTTCTTTAGAAAGAGATCTCATTTATAATCAAACTGCTTTAAAGAAAAATATTAGTTTTTCTCTGTCCCACACCAGAGGGCTCTTCTGATTTGGGACACAAGAATCTCTTAACCTTTTCTTTTAGCAATATGTCTGGGTTTAGAGAAGGAGTGAGCCAATTCCATCTCCAAAGCCAGCTTGATAATTTTGGGAATGTGGGCGTAGTTTCTCTTACTACTTCCTGCTGGAGGGGGGCGCTGTATCTTATGGGGACACAAAGAAAATTTTAGGATTATGGAGTAATCAGTGAGGGTAAACCTCTGAGCCAGTTGCCTTGAAACCATTCTGGGTGTTGGATCATTTGGGCCATGGTGTCATCGGAGACCTCTCAGGTGGTCTTGGCTGATCAAACCTGATGTATCTTAATCTGGAACATATCCATAGCCTCTGGCTTTCTGTGGAAACAAAAGCAGAGACTCTTTTCCAAAGCAACATATCCTTATATCCAAATTTTGAAGTCAAGGTACCTTTAAAATTTACATATTTGTTTAACTCAACAGCTTTTACGATCAAATCTTTTTCTGTAGTTAAAAATCCCAAAGACAACATAAACCAGATTCTCTGTGTAATATCCATCTTTGTAAGACTGAAACGCTGCTGTGGCTGCTGGCTCCGCCCACCTCTGCTTCCCAACATGGTGGCGGTACAGTTTACTGCCAGCTCTGGGTCTGGAGCCATGTGTACCATCAACTATCAGAAGCAGTTCTATCAAAGCAGTGCATAGCCCAGAAACTTTTCTTTTTAACTAGCAAAGGCTAAATCTACCATGTAGCAGAGTAAAATGCCGCTTGTAGATTCCTCATTCCCGCCATACTACAGGTCAGACACACATGCCAGGAACCCGCCATAGTAGTTCAAACCATCAAGGCTGCTGCTAACTTGAGAGAGACAACTAAGAAGCTGTTTTTAGCTCTGTCTTAGAATCTTTTTTCTCAGGTTTTAGGTGGAAATTCTTGCCCCACGTTGGGCGCCATTTGTAGTTAGAGTTTTCCTGCCTGGCCCAGTCAGGACAAATCTCTCTTACCCGCCAGTCCCACAGTAGCTCAGACCCAACCAAGGAAGCACACAGAAACTTACATTGTTTACAAACTGTATGGCTGTGGCAGGCTTCTTGTTATCTACTTTTTCTATCTTAAATTAACCCATTTCTGCTTATCTATACTTTGCCACATGGCTTGTGGCTTACCAGTGTCTTTACATGTTGCTTTTCATGGTGGCGGTAGCCGGTGTCTCCCCCCGCCCAAGCCTTCTACTTCCCAGCCTTCTCCTCTTCCTTGTCCTGCCTCTACTTCCTGCCTGGCCACTGGCCAATCAGAACTTTATTTACACAGAGCGATATCCACAACATGCTATGTTCTATTGTGACTGTAAGTGTGTTCTCATCACTGTTCTGCTATGATCATTATAAGGTCATTTGGGACTACTTCAGACCTTGATTACAGATAATAGGGGAAGATATAATGTAGCACAAAGTATCACAGTAACTCAGAATACATTGCGAGTGTGGTTAAAATAACAGCTAGTGGTTGAGGACAATTGTGACACAACCCAGAATGCATAGTAGAAAGTGCATTTGAGAAAGACTACAGATGGGTAGTATGAATTGGTGGCCATAATGCTAACTATAGTGCTATAGACAGTAGGGCTCCTGTACTGGCTTTGTGGTCAGTAAAGAGGAACAGCACAGTATTTGATAAATACTTTCTAAATATAAATAGTTCTTGAGTCCCAAATGCATGGCAGCATACTTCTAGTGTTACTTTGACTTCTGTGATAGGATAGAAATGATAATAAGGTCAGATGTAGAAAGAATAGTTTGGAACTCGTTACAAACAATTAAATAAGAAACAGTTGCTTATTGCAGGCTTGACATAGCAAGGAAGTAAAACCTGACAGGCAGATTTTCTGTATGTTTTGAAAGGATGTCCACCAAGACATTCTGATCAATTTTCTGTGTAGTGAGAGGGAAAAGAATTACGGGTGCCTTTGATGTTTGGCTTGAACAATTAGATGACTGGAATTTTCATTAACTGAGATTGATGGGGGTGGTGGAGTCTCAAAAGAAAGAGATTTGGGAAAAAGTCCAGGAGCCCAGTTTTCTATGTGTTAATGTTGAAATGCCTATCACCAGCCACACAAAGATGTCAGGGGCTAACAGTATGGCTAAGCAGTAGAACATTGGTTTATGTGACTGAGGCCCTGATTTGGACACACACACACACACACACACACACACACACACACACACACATGCATACTGAGATTTCAGTTAGATTCTTGGATTCATACATCTAAGAATGGTCTAAGATGGGCATTTAATTTATATACTCACCAATATAAATGAAATAAAGAAAATCATGGGCCTGTGTGAGAACATAAAAGCAGTGACTTTATCCACAAAAAAAAGAAGAATAAAGACTGAGCCCCCATACTCTCATTGAGAGGTCAGTAGAATAGGGGAGAGAAGCACATCAGGTTAAAAAGAACCAGTTAGGGAAGTAGCCGGGGAGCAAAGGGACAGAGTGGTGGTTTCCAAGTCAAATGAAGAACATCTCAACCCAGGACGTGAATAATGCTAAAATACTAGTAAGTTACCAAGGCAAAAGCAGAGTCAACTACTAGGCTTGGCAATGTGAAGACCATTCAAGTTGTATAGTCTTTGTGAGGAATGAGTAATGATGATCTGGGAGATGCCATGTGGAGGAAGGAGGACAGGACCCTATTCCCACACTCTAAGGGATCTGATTGAGGAAACAACCACCACTGGTCCTCTGAGATGAGGCAAGTTTTCTTTTGAACTACCAACAACAAAACTAATAGTCAAATACATGTGAGAGAATGTCAATGAATTTGACTGATTGATACATGCTTGGCAGAAAGTTATTCTTTTTTCTAGAGATGAGGTAGGAGGGGAAATGATGAGAGAAAGAGCAATGTTTTGATCTGTAAGAGAAGCCAGGAAATTAGGAGGATGTGGAACCCTAAAATTTATCCAGTGGCTGATGTGAATATGAGCAGAAGACAGCCCAAGTGATAGAAACTGGCATATAGTTTGAGGGGAGTGATAAGAATGCACAGACTTTGAGGCTTACCTTTGACACCTACTGTAGAAGAGGGAGTAGACATGAAGACAATTTTGCTTCTAGTTTGGAAGTTCAAGTTCCTCCTGACTGTCCTGGTGGAATGCTGGGGGCTGAGTGAGCTACTATTACACTGAACTCACAGGAACTCTTAACTCTGATGTAGTACCCTACTTAAGCAATACAAGACATATACTTTCAGCATTAAGTGAAGTTACTAAAGCCTACACATGCCTCCAATTTCAGCCTGTGTGGGGTTATCATCACCACTGATACTCATAGCAGCCCCCGCTTCCCAAGCCTCACCCTCAAGGTTCTGACCAAAAGTTTACACAGGACCATTACTTGGATCATGGGATCTTATCCATTTTGTGGGAAAATGCTCTGTAGCTGTACTCTGTTGTCTTGGTTCTGTATATACTCAAATGTATTTTAATATGCTTGAAAGTGTTTAAACATTCTGACATTTCAATCACATTATATAGCTGAATGAACTTCCATAGTATTTGGCACAGCAGTGATACCTAGTAGTTTCTTGACTTCACAGAGCAGAAACCTAAAAACTGGCAGATGTTCCCTGGGGAGACACCAAAGATATATAGTTTCATATTTGTAAGGCACTGGTGGTACAAAGATGTTCTCTTAAGTCCAGCAGCAAATGGTGGGCATTCTTTTACCTGAAAACTAGTAAAAATTGTGCATTTTAAGAGGTCACCAATGTAACTTTTAAAATAATGCTTCCTAAGATGCTTAAATGTTATCAGTATGATGTCAATATGTTGCCAGAACATAAAATAACATTAAAAATTTACTCATGTTTATCACATAGGAAGTTAGGAACGAAATACTTGGAAGCATTGTTTTTCAATTTCCTACTCTCATATTACCTTTCAAATATCAGGACCAAGACATTCTAATTCTTAAAGAAAGCAAGTTTATCTATAACTTCTAAAGTGAGATGTACTTTCACCAAATGGTACCACCGATTCACTCATTCATTAATAATCCACAATTTAGACCTTAATACATGAAAGACTCTTCCAATCTCCTTTAGAAGTCTATACTCTTTAAAACTTGAATATCCAGCCATTTAAAAATAGATATTAATAAATTCTTACTCTATGAAAGACCCTCTCATGAATGACTATATGACAAATATGTGAATTCCAAAGATTATAAAGGAATTCGGTCATACTCACAAGTTTTGCTATGTGAAACTTTTTGTAACAAGGTTTTGCCATGTAGCCCAGGATGGCTTGGACCGGTAAGCTCCTCCTTAGACCTTTGGAATGTTGTGATTACAAGACTGAAATACTATTCCAGGGTGCTTTGTGAAATTCTTAACTGAGGTGTAAATTAGCTGGACAGCTTTTCTCAAAAGGGGTATGTTTTGATTGAGTTAACCCTAGCTTGTGCAACATGGAACAAAAACATGTACAATGCCTCAAACAGAAATTTATTTCTTGGTCTTGTGAAGGTCAGACTTGCTGATCTAACAATTCTCTAAGTATTGATGCTGTGACTGGCCTTCTTTTATGATGTCAAACTCAGTTGTGATTTCCAAGCTCTCCAGGCTCAGTTACTTCAAGTTGGTTGAAAGCAATACTATGGAAAGTTGCATGACAGAGGTTTACGAACAGACTGTAAAACTGACAAACAAAAGCTCCCTGTTGTAGTATCTTGGCTAGAGCTCGAGCACACGAAGAAGGTAAAGTGGCATAGCCTTGAACCCAGAAAGACAAGTTTAATGTGAGAGGGAAAGTAGAAAGCTAGGCCAGTGAGCTCCCCTGCCAGCAACAGCCTAGGTTCTGCTGAGAGCCGGAACTGAGAACCTCTCAATGGATAGGGCTAATGTTGAAGCAGGGAGTAGGAAGAATTTGCCAGAAGGAAGTTTTACTTCAAGCATTGGTTCCTCTAAAGGCTGCTCTGCCAGTGTTGTTAGTTCTAATTCAGTCTGGCTCCTGAATACTCAAAAGATCTCTAAGAATGAAATCCCAAGAGCCTTGCTCTTTTCAGATGACCTTCTATGGCAATCCCCTGTCTCCAGCCTTCCAAATGCTACAGTGATCAGCAAGGGCCTTGACCAAGACCTTCTTAGTCTTTGAATTCTGGACATCAGATAGTCCTAAGTTTCAGGTTACTTTCAACCCAGGGGCCTAAGGGACAAAAAGGAATCAGGTTGAATCCCATTTCCTTAATAGGCTTAGTTCTTTCTCAGGTTCTAACAGCTCATTAGTGTCTTGAAGCAAAAGGCTTCAGGGTTTTTTTTTTTTTTTTTTGGAGCTGAGGATCGAATCCGGGGCCTTGTACTTGCCAGGCAAGTGCTCTACCGCTGAGCTAAATCCCCAACCCCGCGGCTTCAGTTTTTACCTCAGGGTTTTTCCAGGAGGGAAATATCATTTTACAAATCATAGTTATCATGGGGCTCACAGTGATTTACCAATAAACACTGTTAACATACTGACCTTCAGGAAAAGTGATTCCAAAGCTCTCCACCTATCAGAATACATCCTAACTGCTGAGTCGCTTCTGATGCTGTCTATTTGTTACTGATGCTAATAATAGATATAAAGTAGCAAAGTGATTTTCCAGATACATGTTCCTCTCAGATTTGCAGAAACAAATGACAAAAACCCAATTTTATGTGTTTATGACTTTTACTCACAGAGGGGAGAAAAATGTTGAAGTTAGAATTTAGAGAAAAGGCTTTGTTTGGTTTTTAATTTTTGTTTCTCAAACAGACTGGCTACATGGCCCAAAATGACATCAAACTTAAGCACTAGAGGAAGATTTTGGAAGACACAATTTCTGTGTACATGCTCTGTTTAGTATTCCAGGAAGTCTCTCCTCATTGCCTCAAGTGGAGAGAGAAGAGTTCAAGGTAGCAGTTTGATGGAGTCCTATATGTTGTTGAGAATTTGAAGAGACACAATGCACTAATGTTTACCTAATATGTGGACTGCATAGACTGATTGCTTTGGTAGGTCACTGGGTTGCAATCAGCTGCACATATAGATAGTTACATTTCCTGGGGGCACTGGACAGCATTCACTGGGGCTGCTTTCTCTATGGCTTTCTCCACAGAAGCTAGCAGATGAAACTAGAAAAATGCCTGTTTTTCTAAGAGAATTGAACCACATCCCTCCCATACCCTTACACTGTACAAGACTTCACATCAGGAGAAAGTCATGTTCCTGCTTTTAGCAATTACAAGACACAGGCACTCTAGTTACCGAAAGACACAAGAAAGAGATTGTACTTAGACCACATGAAATACTCTCTGTGGGTTACTTTGAAATATACAACACCGTCTTTTTTTACTAGTCATTCCACTATGTAATACAGCAGCAAAACTTGGCATGTTCTCACCATGAAGAAACAATAAATGTTTGAGGAGATACATATACAAATTATACTTATTTGATCATTACACAATGTATACATATATGGAAACAGTATGTTGTGCTTGGCAAACACATACAATTATCTCTTACTTTTAAAATAAATATTTTCAAGGTATAACAAACCCTGAAACAAAGGTTTTGAAGGAAAATATGTTCCACATCCAATATAAACCTGTATGAAAAATCCTTGTGTAACACAATACTGTGTATAATGGGTATATGTAATGAAAATTTAAAATAATAATGTTTTAAAAATGAGCTTCAGACTTTAAGTGAGTACACAAACTTTTATTCTCTAAATGTTCCAAAAAATTTGCAAGCCAGACGTAGTGGTATACATCTGTACTACTACCCTGCTGTAAAGTAAATTATATTGTAAGTTCTTCTGCACTGTTTATACTTGTTGAGAGATGAATCTGAGAGCAACATGGACCCTCTTATCTCAGACTCAAGCACTGTTATCTGAAGGGTCCTCTGATACCCTTGCCTGGGGCAGGTGGTCCCCTGTCGCTCTGACAAGGAGAAAAGCAAAGAGCTAAGGGTGTTAAAAACATTGAATCCTTTAGAACAGCTAGAAAGCAAAACCATTTTCAATAGAGATTACCTGTTGATCCAACTGTATGAAAATGCCTGTGGTGAGAACAAGAAGCCAGAAGCTCATCCACAGAAAGAATGTTCTGCTTTGCCCAAGGCTCATTCAGAAACTCCAGCATGACTTCTTTAGCAGGGCTCACCTGGTTAACTTCTGCTAGATGTTATAAGGCCCTGATTTGATGCCATCTTTATTTATTCTCTTAACCAGTCTATTCTAGTCCTCTCTACTGGATGCTGTAGATGCATTAGATAATGTTTTGCTCTCTGCTGCTTCTATCTCTCTGCTACTTGTTATTTTGCTTTGTGTATAAAGTCATTCACTTAAAATCAGCTATCGAAAATCAGGAGGCTGAAGGAGGATGCTGAGGTCAAAATTAGCCTGGGCTACAGAGTGAGATCCTGTCTCAACATAAAGTCAAACACAAAACAAAACAAAAGGAAAATGGGATGGCCTTAGATTTCTCCAAGGGGAATCATCCTTCTGAATAAATGTAGCAAACAAAAGAAAAGGACTTTAAAATTATGTGGTGAGATTATTGTATCCTCTTTAAAAAGCATGGGGAGTGTTCCTGATCCCTCTCTGTGACACATATTAAGAGTGGGAATACTCTCTTTTATGACCATGAAAATACCCCAGGAATTATTGTATTCCTTTCTTACATTCTCATTTCACAGTAAATGAAGAAATCCTCATTCCCATTACCTGTATTTGTGTTTGTTTTCTACATAATACTTGATGACATTATCTTGGAGTCAATTTCTAGATTGAGGGTTACTTAATTAAATAGATCTGTGCAAATGTAAGTTTCATTGTTTTTTTTTCTGCTTAAATAAATGACCACAAATGCATTACTGCAAAATTGGGTTTTGCTCCAGCATTTAGCCATAGTTGTAGCATATTAATACTAAATGACACAATATTTCAGCAACAAGCTACGTTTCAAAAGCCATTTCATATGCAGAAGGTCTCTGAAGGATTTATTTCTTCTCTCTCCTTATTTACTTATTTTCTTTCTTTGTATTGCAGTAAAATTCAAGGCCTAGAAAGAACAAGCTCTCTGAGTCCCAGGGCTGGGAGTAAATAATTCAGCACAGGGTAGCACAGAAAATGCTTCACTCTGCATCATTTTTATAACTTGTTTATATGTGGACTCTTGAATCCATGAGACCATGCTGAGGATTCTGATGCAAACCTGCTGAGGGCTAAGTAAAGAAGGAGTGCATCAGACAACTGGATGTTCTGAAACTCTTGGGAAATAAGAGCACTTTACAGCTCTTGCTTTTCAGTAGTTAGAGTGATTAGGAGTCTTTTGCAACCAGGTCAGCAATAAACTGAAATATTGTGCAATGCATGACAATTTCTGTGTGGCTTTTCTCCCCTTTTTATGTGGATTTTGGAATTTGAATAGACAGCTTAGAGCCATAGGTATACATCATTAGTTAATTACTAACTAATATGTTAGCTACACTGATAATCTGATCATTGTCTCTCCTACCCACAGATCCTTCAAAGCATATCAAGATTCGCCTCCTACCTTTTATTACAAATGCTATTGTTTATAATAATTATCCAACAGTGTTGTGACCTTTAACATAACCATGCTTCTGTGATTCTGTATGTGATCAGACAGATCTGTGTGGCTATGGCAGTCTAGGCACAGTATCAAGTAAGTGAAGAACATTGTACTGATGAGCACAATCCTGCAAATAGCAGTGTAGTAGGTGCTGACAATGACCAATCATGTTCAGTTCATTGCACTCAAAATCATTTTCAGTTGACAATAGTCACATATCTAGGTCTGGAGGCTATTTTTAGAACATGTCATTGTGCTGGTACATGTAACAGGCTGGAGGAATCAGAAATTAATACTTCCTATGAACCAATAATACTCATGAGATGATGTAGAAATTCTTTGTCTCTCAAGTGGTATTATTCTATTAGTTGCCAGAATTTGCCCATGGAATTACATGCCATCACTCAGTGTAGTAGATGAACTGGTACCATTCTCTTTCCTGATTTCTCTAATTCACTTATTTCCCTACTGGTGATCCTTGCACCTCCCCAATAGACTACTTATCCTCAAATTCATGTCTCTAAATCTACATTTCAAGAAACCAAACCAGGGATACCCTACTTAAAACCTGAAAAAGACTTCATGTTTAACGTTGATAGAGAAAGATAATTTCTTTAAAAACCAAAATACCCTAGGAATGGACAAATGGTACCCCTACACCACATACATCTCCTATTTACCTGCTGCAAGGTGGCTAGAAATGGAAACTGTTCTAAGTTCTGCCATCAGCCTTTAACTCAGTGCTTCTCAACCTGTGGGTTGTAACCCCCCAAAGACCATTGGAAAACACAGATATTTACATTACAATTGATAAGTGTAGCAAAAACTGCAGTTAGGAAGTAGCAATGAAAATAATGTTATGGCCTGGGGTCAGCACCACACGAGGAACTGTATTAAAGCGTCACAGCATTAGGAAGGGTGAGAAGAGTGCTGCTTTAACTGATGTCCATCTCTGCAGTGTCTCCTTCCTCCAGTCTACTCTGTATCATACTGCCACTTCAGTTCTCCTAATACCCCATTTCTACGTCTCACTCGCTATACAGAAGCATGCAGGGGCCTCCCAGTCAGACTCAAGCAGGACAAAATGTCATTGCTCTATTTTAAGCCTCCCTTAAAACCTAGGAAAAATGTTGACTTGCTTATTACCTTGACCACCTTTTTCTAAGCTGTGGGTTGCTAGTTGTTACCTTCATCTACTAAATGTCACAGCTCTTTTGGGTTTTGATAGGGTTTGGATGTGATTTGTCTACCAAAGGTTCCTGTAGTCTAAGTGTGGAGATGTTCTAAATCTGGGCCAATCAAGAATTGAGGCCTAATGGGAGTTCCATCGGTAATTAGCCAACATGCCTTTGGAAGGAATTACCATAGTGGTCATGAAGCCCTGGTCGGTTTGGTGTCTTATATTGTGATACAGTCTCTCCCTTCTACATTCGTTCCCATTACTGTGATGTCATCTGACACGAAGTTACCAGAGCAATGTCAATGCTGGTGTCATTTACTTGGATCTCCTCAAATGTGAACTAAGTAAAGGTCTTTTCTTCATAAGTTACTTAGCTTCAGACAACTTATAGTAACAGAAAAGAAGCTAATACAAGCTGTATCCTTGAACAGCTCTGGTATACCTATATTTCTCTCATTTCTTTTGTAGGTTCAATTAACTACCCCCCCCCTCTCTCTCTCTCTCTCTGTGTGTGTGTGTGTGTGTGGTCACCTGTGCTATGGAGTACCTATGGAAGTCAGAGGACAATTTGTTCTCTCCTGCCTCTATGTTGTCCCAGGGATGGAACTCTGGTTGTCACAATTGGCAACAAGTACTTTTACCTACTGAGCTATCTCAGCAGCAAGGTCACTATTTCCTCTTGATCCTCTAAGATAGTTGCGAGCCTGCTCCAGGCTTTCTTTGGCTGAGCAACCTTCAATTTTCCTCTTAACTATGTCATTTATTTATTTTCTGGGTACTGGAAAATACAAGCACCAAGCTAGAAGTCAGGAACCCTAAGCTCCAAACTGGTCTCTGCCACTCTTTTCATTACGCAACTTTGTATATCATTACTTGTGTCTTTTTGTCAGGTTTTGTTTGTTTTTGAGATAGAGTGTCTTAGTTACAGCAGGACCAAAGCAATTTATAAAGGAAGACATTTAATTGGGGACTTGCTTAAAGGTTCAGAGATTGAATCTATTATCATCATGGCAGGGAGTGTGGCAGCAGACAGGCAGGCATGGTGCTGCTGTAACAGCTGAGAGCTTACATCTGATTTACAAGCAAAAGGCAGCAAGTGAGAGAGAGCAGAGAGGGGAGAGCCAAGAGAGAGTGACAGCAGTTTTACCAGCAGAGACAAGCATTCCAATATATGAGCCTCTGGGAGCCACTCTCATCCACACTGCCATAAAGGGTCTTTTATTGTATAGTCCTGGCTACCATTATGTAGTAGCTCATTATGTAGACCAGGCTGGTCTTGAACTCACAGATCTGCCCACTTATACCTCTGAGTGCTGGGTTTAAAGGCATACAGCACCATGCCTGGCCAAGTTACTTGTGTCTTTGAGCCTTCAATCCAATATCTGTACATGAGAATAGTATACCGATGTAGACTATCTCCCAGCATTGTTATGCAAATAAAATATAACATTATGCCAGAGAGGTATGGCCTGTTTTGCAAATCTGAAGAATGACATAGCATAAGGGTCTGTTATTATCATTTTATAAAGAAGAACTTTAAGGAAGGCTCTAAAAGACATTACCAAAAAAAATGAAGGAACCAGAAATAAGGTCACCAAAGGAAACACACAACTTGAGAAAAACATTGGTGCCACTTATAGGTCACTTGTGCCAGTGATTCATCTGGTGCCATCTCTACACAGGCCCACAGGCACAGGGCAACACTGCATATGAGTTGCCATGGCAACTGCCAGCCAGAACCTGAAAATTCCAGCAGCTAACAATATCAATCATCATGTGAAAAGGGTCAGAGAAAACTGCAAGAAAAAAATGTATCTCACAGATGCCATGGGACAGTGGAGTGAGGCTGCTCTGTAGCAGACGCTTCTGAAGTGTTGCTGCTACAGTAGCAGCATTAACAACATCTTGAATCTGCTCAAACATGCAGATGGGGGGGTGTCATTCTCCAGACCTGATGCATCACACACTCCAGGACTGGAGCCCAATCAAAATCTAAATTTTCACAAAAAGTTCCAGATGATTCCAATGGATGCAAAAAATTAAGAAGCACTGCTTCAACTTTCACTGTCCAGGTAAACAATGTGGAGATATTAAAGAAACTGAAATAAATATTTTGAATGGAAGGAAAATTTGTTCTCATAATTTACCTGTGGTTCAGCTGAATAGGGATGGTAAAATATAAATGACGAAGTCTGTTAGTTTTCTATTTATACATGACTATCATCAATTTGGTAACAAAAAAACAACATATATTCTTTATCTCACAACTTCTAGAGATCAGAAGTGAAGCACAATTTAGCTGGTTCTTCTGCTTCATGTTTCATAATGTTGTTATTTCATCAGGGGCTTCCCTAGAGACGATCTGATTGAAAACTCCCTTGAGTTGTCAGAGCTTGCTCCCTTGTATCTGTAGGATGGCAGCTTGCTTTTTAAAATGCCAATAATGGGCAGGCGGTGGTGGCGCACACCTTTAATCCCAGCACTCGGGAGGCAGAGGCAGGTGGATCTCTGTGAGTTTGAGGCCAGCCTGGTCTACAGAGTGAGTTCCAGGAAAGGTGCAAAGCTACACAGAGAAACCCTGTCTTGAAAAACTAAAATAAATAAATAAATAAATAATAAAATGCCAACAATGGAAAGAGACAGCTAACCCTGGGGGTGGGGCATGAAGGGGAAGAAGACAGTAAGGTATAGGTAAAAGGAAAGTAGACACCGTGAATACTGGGAAACCAAAAGTTCACACTTGAAAGGACTAGAGAAATGAGGGAGAAGGCTTAACCCAAATGAAGAGTTTATGAAAAAACTATATGGAAAACCAGGACCTTCCAAGCCCTAAAGAAAAGGGGTCTTATGTAATATAGTACAATCTTGGAACTATCAATATATTACCTATCCAACTTTCTGTTGCTTAAATGCAAATCACAGGTTTAATCTGCATCAAAGGAGAAGAGTTTATCTAAAAGCATGCAGATAAGGAGGTGGACATTATGGCAGGTATGTTAGAGTGTCTGCCACAGTCTTCCTGCTGGGCCCTGATTATTCATGTTTCTCTTATGTATGTACCAAAGTTTCCAAGATCCTCATGGCAGAGTCAGTCTGAATTGTAAATCTCATCATCTAACTCATATCCAGGTGTAATGAGGTTCCAGAGTGGGTGGGTTTAGATACAGAAACATAGTTTCTCTCCAAAAGAGAATTTAGGAAACTAAAGAGACACATTGTTGCTCTCCAGAACACCAACATCCAATAATAAAACAGGCATGGTACAACAGTTACACACAGTCCAGTTCAAATGGGAGAAAGGTAAAAAGCAGTTAATGATATATAGCAACTCTGAAAGGGAGCCAGGAAATATTTGGTGTTGTTTCATTAGGTTTCAAGGTCCAAGAATTGTTTTTTTCCTTTGCCTCACCTCTGAAGAACCTCTATCTCCTGCACCCTTTTGGCTCTGTGCTAAATCATTTTCCTTCTTCATGAAAGAAAGCATGGTTAGTGTCTGATTATTTCCCTCAGCCTCCTTCCAGCTGGTATCAATTTGGGAATTCAACAGTCTTCCTTCACTCTTTGTCTCTTTCAATTCAAGCTGCCCATGTTTTTTAGGAAGCAACTTTCTCAAAAACCTTGTGAGTACCTCATGCAAGTTTTTGTTTTTGGTATTTGCTTGTTACATTTATATATTATAAGGATTCTGTCTTATATGTATGTAGAGGCCAGAAGAGGTCATTCAGTCACCTGGAACTGGAGTTACAGACAGTTGTGAGCTGTTAAGTGGGTCTTAGGAACTGAACCCAAGTCCTTAAATTTTTTTTCCTTTGGACTAAGTCATCATTATTTTCAAAATCACAAATCCATGTTAATTTTTGTCCCTGGCTTTATCTCTTCATCTCTTCTTGCATTTTGCTACAAAGAAGTCAGGCATTGCCCTTAACACTTCACTCGTAACTCTCTTTGCTAAATAACCAGCTTCACCACATTTGCACAGATTCAGGAGACACTGTTTTAGAGACTTTCTGCCCCTACTTGGCAAGGTTTCCCATTCCTCCAGCTTCTAGTAATAAGGTCTTGACCTTGAGCCCTTTCCAGCATTCTCTAATTCCAGAGTTCTAACATTTCACCCAATGCAACTTGAACTTTCTTTGCCCTGTTTCTCTGTTCTCCAAGTGGCCGCCCACAGATCAGTTCCAAAGCTGTTCCTAAATGTTTACATAGCTACAGCAATAGCCTCATTCTAGTATCAAACTATTTAGTTTTCTATAGCTATGTAACAAATCACCACAATCTGATATTGACACACAGCATTATCATTTATAAAGTTTGTGCTGGAGAATTGTGACATAGATTTCTGAAATAATGATATTTGAAGTGTCCTCATGACTTTCTATCAGGCCACATTCATAGCGATGCTCTGCTACATGTGGCCTATAGGCCACAGATTGGACATGCCTAGCTGAAGAGTAATCATTTGCCTTTTTCATTTCTATAGGTCAGAGGTAGGAGCACTGTTTAACTTGATCTCCTACTTAGCATTTCCCAGGGATAGCATCAAAGTATCACCCAGGACTAGGTTCTCATCAGAATCTCCAGTGAAGAATGCTTTCTCTCTAAATCCCTGCAGTCACTGTCAGAATCTGCTTCATTCTTAGCTGGAAGATGCATAGGTAGCAGTGGAGGATGGGCTGCTGACCTCATTGTCCCTGCAAAACTTTCCCCCTTTCATGTTAACATGTTCATTGATACAGCTTTTGTTTCAGTCTTGTTTCTTCAGCCACTTCTAGGAGAGAATGTTTCAAATCAGCCTTCCCAGAATTCTGGTTCTCACAATATTTCTGCTCTCTCTTCCTTGATGTTTCCCGAGCCATAAATGTGATGTAGATGTAGCCAGTGGGGCTGGGTTCCCCATCATCTGTTGATATCTATATTGTGTCTAGTTGTAATTTCCTGAAGTGGTCTCCATTTGCAGTAAAGAGAGGCTTCTTTGCTGAGGGTTCATAGCTACACTTACCTATAGGAATCAGAATAAGAGTTTAAATGTAGTAAGGGATTATTCTGGTATAGCAAAGTGTTAATAGTAGATCTTCTTCCTCCTCCTGCACAAGTGTGTGTGTGTGTGTGTGTGTGTGTGTGTGTGTGTGTGTGTGTGTGAGAGAGAGAGAGAGAGAGAGAGAGAGACAGAGACAGAGACAGAGAAACAGAGAGAGAAAGAGAGAGAGACACAGAGAGAGAGACAGACAGAGAGAGAGACAGAGAGAGAGAGAGAGTACGCAGAGGTCAGAAGTCAGAAGGGAGGCCTTGGACATCTTGGAACTGGAGTTAGAGGTATTTGTGAGCTGCCTGATGTGGGTACTTTAATCAGAACTCCCCCATCCTCTGCTAAAGTATCAAGATCTCTTGACCCTGAACCAGCTGGATAGCCTCAAGAAGAGGGGACTTGATAAAGACAAAATCCCAAGAAGACAAATTATTGGTGTTAGTTTAAAATTGGTTTGCAGGACTAGAGAAGTAGCTTTTTGGTCAGGGCATTTGTTGATCTTGTAGAGGACCCAGGTTCAATTCCCAGTACCCACATGATAGCTAACTCTAGTTCCATGGTATCCAACACCCTCTTTTTGTCTATGAGGTCACCAGGCACACACATGGTGTATAGATATAAATTCAAACAAAAATGTTTGACCCATTAAAACAAAATGAAAATTCTAAAAGGAAAAAAATCTGTTTTGCTATACTGGCCTTACTAAACATTAAACCAAGCTAATCGAGTTTTCAGGGGATGCTCTCTTTTGTTAATGGCATGTGTAAATCCACACCTAGCTGTGACAGGGCAGGGAAAGGCAAAGATTCTTCCATCTTGATTCTTGCTGAGGCCATTCCATGTTAAAATAGAATTTGCTTTCCTTGATGGAGAATCCCACGGAAAATTACCCAACTCTATGCTAGGAACCAAAGGTCAGGATGTCCTAGCTAACTTAGCTTTTGTTAAAACTGCTTGATTTAAACTGCTTACTTCTGTGAAGCCCTCATCCCCATCCCTTGCAGCTGTCAAGCAAGGTGCCATGATGTGGCTTCTGACTTTAAAAACCCCATGCTGAGATAAGCTCTGGCCAATAGACTGCCAACACTTCCTCAGAGCTTGCCTAGACTTCCCCTAACAGCCCCCCTCTCCTTCTTACCATATCTCAACCCACAACTCCAGCAGAAGCCCCCTGCTTTAACAGAGGCCAGGACAGAACCCAGAACCCCAGTAAAGGCATCCTGCTGGACCATGACATGGCATGTTGGCCACCAGAACCTCAGGCCACTCAGGCCAGAAAACCAGAGAGGAAACAGAAACCAAGGGAAAAAGACACCTACCCAACAAAGACAAACTCAGAATTTGGCACATAAACCTATAATTACCCCAAGCCCAGATGCCTAGATGCTAGTATAAAAACACAATCAATAACAGCCCTGGCAATATGTTGCCATCAGAGCCCAGATATCCTATTATGGCAAGCCCTGAATATTTCAACACAGCTGAACACAGGAAAATGACCTCAAAATCAATTTTATGAAGATGAAAGAGGTCCTTAAAGAAGAAATGAATAAATCCTGTAAAGAAATCCAGGAATACACACACAAACAATGGAGAAAATAAATAAATCCCTTCAATAAAGCCAAGAAAAAAAACAATAAACAGGTAAAGGAAATGAATAAAGCTGTTCAAGGTCTGAAAATGGAAATAGAAACAACAAAGAGAAAACAAACTAGGGAATCCTGGAGATAGAAAATCTAGACAAGCATTACCAACAGAATATAAGAGATGGAAGAGAGAATTTCATGCATGGAAGATACAATAGAAGAAATAGATATATTGGTCAAAGAAAAGATTAAATCTAAAAAATTCCTGGCAAAACACCCAGAAACCTCTCCTCCTCATCATATATCAACTCACACCTCAGGCAGAAGTCTCCTACCCCATCAGAGGCTAGGCCAGTATCCTGAACCCCAGGAACCAGGCCAACCCCCTGAAAATGACACCCAGCTTAACCCCAAGTGCCCTTCTTTCCTTGTAACCATATTCCAGCCCACACCTCTGGCAGAAGCCTTCTACCCCATCAGAGGTCAGGCCAGCATCCTGAATCCCAGAGGCCAGAGCAGTATTCTGAACCCCAGGGACCAGGCCAACCCCCTGAGAATGAGACAAAAGCCTCCTATTTGACCAGAAGCTAGGCCAGGATCCTGAACACCAGAGGACACTCTGGTCAGATCAGAGACCATGCACCTAGCCAGAACTCCAGTCCCAAATCTGGGCAGCAACTTTCTGCTGGACCAGAAGCCATCCAGGCCATCAGAAGTCCAGCCCCTAACAAGGATGGAGATCCTCTAATCAACCACAGGCCAGAGCAGCCAGAAGACCAGAGAGGAAACAAACCAAGAAAGAAAACGCCTGTCCAGCAAATACAAATTCAGAAATTGGCACCTAGACCTACAATCACTCCAATCCAGATGCCTAAACATAAGTGGTAAGTGTAAGAACACAAACAGCAACATCCAGGGCAATGTGTCACCACCAAAGCCCAGCCATCCCCACTATAGCAAACTCTGAATATACCAACACAGCTGAAACAAAAGAAAGTGACCTCAAAACCAACTTTATGATGATAGATGTCCTTAAAGAGGAAATGAATACATCCCTTAAAGAAATCAAGGAAAAGACAATCACAAAATTGGAGGAAATCAATAAATATCTTTAAAATGTCAAGAAAACCAACAAACAGTTGGCAGAAATGAATAAAACTGTTCAAAACCTGAAAATGGAAATAGAAGCAATAAAGAAAACACAAACTGAGGGAATTCTGGAAATGGAAATTCTAGGTAAGCAAACTGGAACTGCAGATGCAAATTTCACCAACAAAATACAAGAGATGAAAGAGAGAATCTTGAGCATTGAAGACATGATAGAAGAAATAGATATATTGTTCAAAGAAAATGTTAAATCTAAAAAATTCCTGACATAGAACATCTAGGCAATCTGGGACATTGTGAAAAGACTAAGCCTAAGCATTATAGGAATAAAAGAAAGAGAAGATTCCTAGCTCAAAGGCCTTGAAAATATTTCGACAAAATCATAGAAAAAAATTTCCTAATCTAAAGAAGGACACTCCTATAAAGGCACAAAAAGCTCGCAGAGCACCAAATATATTGGACCAGAAAAGAAAGACCCCCAGTCACATAATAATCAAAACACTAAACATACAGAACAGCGAAGGAATATTAAAAGCTGCAAAGGCAAAAGGCCAAACAATATATATACAAAGGCAGATCTACTAGAATTACAACTGACTTCTCAATGGAGACGCTAAAAGCCAGAAGGGCCTCGACAGATGTTCTGCCAACTCTAACAGATCACAGATGCCAGCCCAGACTACTATACCTACCAAAACTTTCAATGCTCATAGATGGAGAATACAAGACATTTCATGATAAAGTCTATCCACAAATCCAGCCATACAGAAGGTACTAGAAGGAAACCTCTGACCCAAGGAGGTTAACTACACCCATGAAAACACAGGCAATAAATGATCTCACACCAGCATAATCCAAAGAAGGAAAACACACAGAGTAAAGGGTTGGAAAAAGATTTTCCAAGCAAATGTCTCCAAGAAGCAAGCTGGTGTAGAGCTATTCTAATATCTAACAAAATAGACTTTAAACCAAAATTAATCAAAAGAGACAGGGAAGGACACTTCATGCTCATCAAAGGAAAAATCAACCAAGAACATGTCTCAATTCCCAAAATCTATGCCCTAAATACAAGGGTACCCACATATGTAAAGTAGTACTATTAAAGAGCCTGAAGCAATTACAGTTTTCACTTTCTTGGCTATGCATTGCAATCACCTGGGATATTTTAATAATGATAATTTTCCTTTTCAGGTGTTCTACTTATGGGTGGTCCATTACATGTTCCAGGTGTTCTGCTTTGACTGGACTAGGGTAAAGTGAAATCAGTGGTTCATAAAGTGATCCATGCACATTTTGTGTCTCCCAAGAAAGAGTGGCACAGGAGTGATGAAAAGAATATTCATGTGAAACAAAATCATAGAATGTATATGTTGAGTATGGTTAGCTTCGTGTACTTGGAGTGTAGAAGAAAAAATAACTCACAGGTTTACTCCAGTTCTAATTAGGGATTTTTAAAATATATATATATATATATATATATATATATATATATATATATAAACCATGTGTACCAGATGTCTCTGGCACACCATGTCAAACCATCTTGCCTTCACAGACCTTTTCTTCTTTCAACTCTTGTAGAGAAAGACAGCAATGTGTCAGTAGGCTGTTCCTATAGATAGTCCCAGTGTCTCGTCTCTTTGGCCCTCTGTCCTATGCCCTTACTCTCGCCTTCAGAATCCATGAAAATTAATGCAAAATGCAGCAAATTAATATCTGTAGAGAAATCTGTTGGCTCATAGGGAATGACAGAATGACAGCCAGTAGATAAGTTTTTCCTTTTCATCGACAGAAAATACCTAGTAAAATTCTCAAGAATTTCTGGCTCATCAGGGGTCAAGTCCCACTTGCCTCAAGTTCTGTGGCTCTTAGCTCAACAATGTGGGTTTATGTTTGTTCTCCCTTTCAGCTCTGCTTTCCTTTTCCCTTCCCTGCTCCCTGGCATTGCATCCCAGAGAAAATGCAAACAAACAAGCATTAGCAGCCCCAGGATCTGCTTTCTGCTTCATCCAACTTACAAATATAGGTATGTTGCAAACATATGATTTTCTTCATCTTAAATTTCTAAATATGTGTGTATATATATACATATATATATATGTAATGTTTATGTATACACACACATATATGTATGTATAGGGAGAGAAAGAGACATTTTAAATGTTTAAACATTTGTAGCATTCAAAATCAAAACACCATGTGGAAGAGGTCTCAAGAACATTCCAAACATAATTGGCAAAATGTCATAATATGTGAAGAAGACATTTTGAAAAGAGACAAGGGACATGTAAAGCTAGTATGTGAGTGATATAAAATTAGGCAAAGGCAAATACAACAGGAGCTTTTAAACCACCAGTTTGTTGAAATATCATTGGTGTACAATAGGTTGCAAGTATTTAAAGTATGGTACTAGATAATTTTCCCATATGAATGAACTTATAAACAACCAAAATAATAAACATATCCATCACTCTTCCGCATTCCTTTGTGCCCTTTTGATTCTTCATTCCTTTCCTCCTTCCAATTTCCCTGATGGGGAAAACCATTGATTTAGTACCTGCTACTATAGCTTAAATTTTCTATAATTTTACAGAAATAAAATCATGTAATATATACTAATATGCATTCTTTTGTCTAGAATCTACCACTCAGAATAATCATTTTTAGATTCACCTAAAGTTTTTTTGTGCATCAATACTTCACTCCAATTGTTGGATGACAGCCACAATTACTATTTGTATCTCAAGAATTAATATTTTGAGTATTTCATATCTCAACACAATTGTTTCTTATCCTTTGTTATTTAACTATGTTTAAAGAAATTGGTTTATGGTTTTATTTTACATTTAGTCCATATATAATCAAATTAAAATGGTCTTATCTGACTCTCTAATAAAGAAAAGTTTGCAACACTGTGTATCTTATTCTACCATTTTTATGTAGTATATTTTGTTTTCTGGATTGATGCATTGATATTAATAGGAAAATATCTATATGTGGCCTAGACTTATTTCTCTGAAGGAGCCTGTTCAGAGATGTCAAAGCAGCTCTGTGAAGTCCTCCAAAACAAATACCTTAGTTTCACCCACTTCTGACCTGTGAGGGGATTGGTTACTAGAGTGTTTGTCATCAAATCCATAGCCCATCTGTCCTAGCTATAGTGGCCTGGTTCTAATCATCTTCCTGGGGACCCACCCAGTACTTTCTTCTTACTACACTGGAAATACAAATTCATATCTTCAAACAAATCTTGAAACTCTTCTCTTTTCACTAGGCACTTCACTCACCTGAATAAAAGCCAAGCTTTCATTCTATTTTTTTTATTTATTATATGTGTGGTGCTCATGTGTATGTGTGTTTATATATGTGTGGATACTCACCTATGCAGATACAGGTGGAGGCCTGACACTGATATTGGGTATCTTCTTCAGTCTCTCTTCACTTTATTTATTGAGACAGAGTCTCTTGATAAATCTGGGGCTAGGAAACATATCTGAGGGATCCCCTGTGTCTGTTTTCTGAGTACTAGGATTACAGGTGAATGCCATGTCTGCCAGCTTTTATATGCATTCTAGAGATCATAGCTCTGGTCCTCACACTGCTGGAGCTAATATTTTATTCCCTGAGCCATCTATCCAACCAAACTTTTATTTTATTAATGAATAAGAGGAAGGACTTGGCTAGACGGCTCAACTGGTAAAGTGCTTGCCATGAAAGCATCAGGATCCAAGTCTGGATCTCCAGCAGCCACATAAAAAGTTGAGTGTAGCAATGAATGTCTGTAATCCCAGTATTGGGAAGACAGAGACAGAAGTATCCACGGGTCTTGTTGGCCAGTTATTCTCGTGAGCTCTAGTCTTAATGAGGGAACCTATCTCAAAAAAAAAAAAATAAGGTGGACATCAGCCATGGGTTCCCCTTTGTAAAATTAAAACACAAATATAATAAATAAAAATAAAAAATAAAAAAACACAAAAAACTGCATGAAAAACTGAAAAAAAGGTGGAAAATGGCTGAGAAGATACTAGATGTTGACCTCTAATCTCCACATAAATGCACAAACACCTACATATGCACACTCTCTCTCTCTCTCTCTCTCTCTCTCTCTCTCTCTCTCTCTCTCTCTCTCACACACACACACACACACACACACACACACACAGAGTGGGGAGGAATAAGGGGAGACTAGACATAGGTAAGCCACTGTAATAATTCTCTGCATATTTGGCAAACATTTTTCATTTAAGTATTGTAAGTGTTATTTTGTACATAGAAAAGTCATAAAGTTTAAGCAGACTTTTTTTTTTTTCTGGAAGGATGGACCAAAAGGCCAAGGAATATAAGAGTGGTGAAAGCCTTCTTTGGTTTCTTTGTGGCAATACTCTGGGAATGTAACACTGCAGACAAGCAATAGGAAAAAAAGAAAACACTTCAAAAATACTTGAGACACCTGAGAATCGACTTGATAGTAGGTATTGTTTAAAGAGCATATATAACAAAGGAAGTACACTAGTAAGAAAATGATTATGAGAGGAATATCATGAAGCTCATGGAAACTATTCGTCATACATTTGTGAAAGCCATTTCTACCCAGAACTTGAGGTAGTATGTCTGAGTTGTACATTGAAGAGTGTTTCACTATTGATGGTGAGAATGTAGAGTCTCACATGGGGAGGGTACCGGTTGATGTGCAGGGCAACCCACATCCAAGATGACAGGCTAATTAGGTCAATAATAGACCAAGATTCTGTTTCCAAGTTCCTGAACCAAGTCCTTGTGAAGATAAGGAGATGATTCTAATAGCCAGACCTGTGTTTCTTTGAGCCTACCAGATGATACACCTTAAATATGTTCTATCTTTTTTATAGCAAAAATATAATTAGAAAATCTGATGCAATAAAGAAATAAGAATCTGGTACAAATAGGCCAGAACAACATCAATTGTGTGTGTGTGTGTGTGTGTGTGTGTGTGTGTGTGTGTGTGTGTGTGAGAGAGAGAGAGAGAGAGAGAGAGAGAGAGAGAGAGAGAGAGAGAGAGAGATGGTGTGGTATATGCCTGTGTGTGCTGGTGTGTTTATCCATATGGGTACATGTGGAAAACCAGATGCTGTTATGAGGATATCTGTCTCAATGGTTTCTACATCTTTTTTCTTTCTTTCTTTTTTTTTTTTTTTGAGATGGGTTTTCTCTCTGAACCAAGAATTTGCTGATGCAACTAGACAGATGTGCAGTATAATGGGAAGATGAGGCATGCTTGTTCCAAGGATAGCTTAATTTGTGTACCCAGTTCCTCAACCAGTCAGTTTATATACTGAAATACCAGCTAATTTAAGAGAATAAACAGCTATTAATAGAATGGAAAACAATTGACTCAGAATGTCCTAATAAAGACTGATTTGTTTTTTTATCAATGTGTTTTTTTTTAAAGTCTAACTTTTCTCTTTCCATTTTTTTTAAGACAGTGTTATAAGTTAGCATACAAAGTAATGGGGTTCATTATGGTATTTTAATACTTGTTCTTACTCACCCCTACTCCCTGCTACTCTTCACTGCCAGTCCACCATTTGTCCTCCTCTTCACCATTCTTTCATTTCCATAACACTCTCTTTTTAATTCTTCTTACCATATCATCTCTTTTAATGCATCTTCTTCCTTTCTCATGAGCCCTTTCTTAGTTTCACCTTCCATATGAAATGTGTTTTATTTCTCTTTCTACATCTCGCTTATTTTGATTAGCATAACAATTTCCAGGTCCATTCACTTCCCTGCAGATATCATGATTTCATGTTTCTTTATGCCTGAATTAAATTCCACTGTGTACATTTTCTTTAATCAATGGACATCTAGGCTAGTTCCATTTCTTACTTATTGTGAATAGTGTAGCAATAGACAAGGATATCCACGTATATCTGCAGTAAGACTTAGAACCCTTGGGAACATACACAAGAATTGTATTTCTGATTTATATGCTAGTTCAATTTAAGTTCTTTGAGAAACCTTAATACCAATCTCCACAGTGGCTGCACCAGTTTACATTCCCACTAGTACCTGCTGTCACTTTTCCCCCTTGATGTTAAGAATTCTGACTTGGTTAAGATGGGCTCTCACAGCATTTTTAATTTTTAGTTTTTTGGTTGCTAGAGAGATTGAATATTATTAAGTATTTATTGGACCTCTGTATTTCTTCTTTTGAGAAAGGTCCAGTTCATTAGCCCATTTATTAATTGGAAAGATTTGTTTTTTTGTGTTTAATTTTTGCAGTTCTCTCTATATTCTAGATATGAACACCCTATGTGGTGGGCAGTTGGCAGAGATAGTCTTCCATTCTGTGGGCTGCATCATCACACTTAGGTTTCCTTTGTTATGAGAAATAAAGCTAGATTATCTGCCAGAACAGAAACTAAATGACCTATATCTCAGTTCTCTATAAACTCATGTTTCTCTTGGGAACCCCATGACCAGGTTTCTACTGTCCATATTTTTCTAAACATTCTTGACTTCTGAGATCCTGCCACAGTGGTTAGTTAAGATATGCTTACAGCATTTCCCTGATGACTAAGGATGTTGAGCAATTCCTTAAATGTCTTTCAGACATTTGAGATTCTTCTGTTGAGAATCAGGGAAATGAAAATCAAAACAACTCTGAGATACCACCTTACACCTGTCAGAATGGCTAAGATAAAAAACACAGAAGACAGCTTATGTTGGAGAGGATGTGGAGCAAGGGGAACACTCCTCCTCTGTTGGTGGGAATGAAAACTTGTACAGCCACTCAGGAAATCAGTATGGCAGTTTCTCAGAAAATTGGGAATAAGTCTTCCTCAAGACCCAGTTATACCACTCTTGGGCATATTCCCAAGGAATGCTCAATCTTACCACGAGGACACATGCTCAACTATTTTCATGCCAGCATTATTTGTAATAGCAAGAACCTGGAAATAACCTAGATGGCCCTCAACTAAAAAATAGATGAAGAATATGTGGCACATATACACAATGGAGTACTACTCAGCAGTAAAAAAACAATGGTATCATGAAATTTGCAGGCAAATGGATGGAACTAGAAATTAGCATCTTGAATGAGGTAACCCAGACTCTGAAGGACAAATACAGTATGTACTCACACATAAATGGATACTCGATGTGAGAGAAGGGTTGGCCAGACTGCAACCCACAACTACAGAGAGGCTAGCTAACAGGGAAAGACCCTAGGAGGGGCACATGGATGACCCTGCAAAGGAGAAGTGGATGAGATCTACATGAGCAGACTGGGTGTGTGTGTGGGGGGGTAGTGGCAGAGGGTGAGGAGTGGGGGATGAGAACATAGGGAAATGGGAGAGTCAAGCTGGAACAGGGACAGAGTGGGAGGGCAGGGAGGAAGATACCATGATAGATGAGGAGGACATCATGGGAATAGGAAGAAGCAGGGTGTTGGGGACGCTCTCAGGAATCCACAAGGTTGACCCCACCTTGGTCTGCTGGCAGTGGTTCGGAGGATGCCTGGACTGGTCTACTCTGGTGACCAGCCTAGCAAATAACTTAGTTTTCATCATAGAGCCTTTGTCCAGTGACTGATGGAGGCAGATATAGAGATCCACAGCCAGGCACCAGGCTGAGCTCTGGGAATCCAATTGATGAGAGAGAGGAGAGATACTGCAGGCGAGGGATGTCGAGGTCATGATGGGAGGACATGCAGAGATGACCAGTCACACTAGTGGAAGCCCATGAACTGTGGACTGGTGGCTGTGGGATTGGACTAGGCCCTTTGGATACAGAAAATGGTTGTTTGGCTGGAACTGTTTGGGGGGCACCCAGGCAGGGGGATTGGGATCTGTCCCTGGTCTATGGGCAGGCTTCTGGGAATCCAGTGTCTGAGGTGTGACATCTTGCACAGACTTGGTGCAGTGGGAAGGGGCTTGGACCTGCCTAGGCTCAATGTGCTGGGCTCTGCTGACTCCCCATGAGAGACCTCAATTTGGGGGATGTGGAGATGCAGGGATGTGAGGTGGCTTGGGAAAGAGGGCTGTGGGCTGGAAGGAAGGAGGAGGAAGGAGGAGGGATCTATGGATGGTATATAGAGTGAGTAGAAAATTTCTTAATAAAGAAAAATGAAAAAAAAAATTTGCTTACAGCACTCAAGGGCTTTTCTAGACCAAAGTTCTAA